>NC_083765.1:34894616-34952116 GCF_963514075.1 Conger conger | reverse complement strand
ACGGCGTGTTTCTGGACCGTAGCCAGAGAGAGCTGTTTGCGGAGGGGCTTGCCAGGGCGCCCGCCTGTTTCGGCACGCGCAGAGAATGCGAGGCGAATCAGAGCCCCACTCCCCCCATTTTTAGAAAAGGCAGACAAAGTGCAGGACTTATTGCCATCGAAATGCATCTCAGTGCAGAGGAAGAGTGAATTTAACAACACCAGAAAGTAACGTTTCCAGCCTAATGAGTCTTCATTAGCCTGCGTCACCAGACAAGTGGTGCCGAAGAGCCGTTAGGCTCGAAACCTTACTTTGCTCAGTCTATTTTCAGTCTGGCACCTGAGTTTTTGGATGTGCCTGCACTGCAACTTCTGTGTTACATTCCTTAAATCTTCCCATTGGGAGGTGACCGCGCACCCCCCCGCGCCCACCGAAGATGCCTGCATCTACACTGAGACAGGAGTGCGGAGGGGTTGAGAAAACGGAGGAGTTCTGAACATGACGCAAAATTCCAGGGAACGCGTTCCAGTATTCCGAACTGGAATCTTCGGGATTGCGGTACGCGCTGCCAACAGCTGAAGAACTCGGTGCGGAATGTTCTGGTCGAAGCCCGAGAATGACCGCAAAATTACAGGCCTGCCAAGGACTGTGGGGAAAAGCCCGAAACGTTCCGCACACCACCAGTCTCATCCGCGGAGCTGAAATGGCTTCAGCGAGAGAGAGCCTAGCTTTGCTCCAGCTTTAAAGGAAAATCTTAAGACACTGGCTGGTGTCACCTATTGGCTGCTTCACGACCGATATCCCACCTGTCGGGAAAATGAAAGCCGATATCAAACTGCCCTATAATCCCTCTCGCACTCTTGCCATCTCACTCTTATTTCCTCTTTCACACATCCACACACACACAGACACACACAGACATACATACACAGACAGACAGACAAACACACACACTCCATCACCCAATTTGACAGGATGGAAAGTGAAGTTAGTGTGGGCATGTTAGTGTGTCGGATGTGCCACTGTGTTAAAATGAGAGGAGGAGACACACCTGCTGAGATGGCAGCCATTTCTTCAGCTGGAGGTCAAATGAAGACGTGCACTGCATCTAATATTCCCACACACACACTGCATCTCTCCCTCATCTACTATACCCCCCATACACACATACACAGGCACACACACACACTGCATCTCTCTCTCATCTACTATACCCCCCCATACACACACACAGACACACTGCATCTCTCCCTCATCTACTATACCCCCCCCCCCCCACACACACACACACACTGCATCTCTCCCTCATCTACTATACCCCCCCATACACACACACACACACTGCATCTCTCCCTCATCTACTATACCCCCCCATACACACACACACACACACACACACAGACACACACACATACTGCATCTCTCTCTCATCTACTATACCCCCATATACACACACACACATATACACACACATACACACACACACTGCCTGCTCCTGCAGATAAGAACCCTCCACTGCCCCCCCTCCCAGCCCATTCCAAGGTGTGTGCCCTGCCTCTTCAAAGAATCGCCAGATTAAACATTAACTTTCTGAGCAGCAAGCTGAAAAATATGTGCAGAATCTTAATCATTCCCCCACCTCATCTGATAGTGAGAGACAGAGAAGGAGAGATGGAAAGCTTTGCTTTTTTCCAAGAATGCCTTGTGGTTATAGGCCTTTTGTGTTTTATCAGCCGTTTCTTAAATCATGTGAAGGTAACAAACTCTGCTCCGTCCTCAACTGTCTGTCACTCATAAAACGAGGCAGGGCTTCAGGCCACAAGGCTACGCTCCAATCATATTTCTGAGTCCTCTTGCAGTCCTCTCTCAGATCACACACTGCACCAGCGCCAAGGAAGTCGTGACAATAAACACAGTGTGCCAGTGTAAAAACTGTGGTGACAACATACACTGGGCTTGGGTCAATAGACTCTATGCGTGCATCAGCATTTATGAACTCAGGGAATGTCAGGGTGTGGCAGCCAACACACACACACACACACACACACACACACACACACACGCACACTAGCATTTCATCAGACCGGTCGGTGTTTCCCATAAGTCCCAAAAGCGGGCTTTTGGTTAATGACTAACTGCGCAGGGACACTTACAATAACAGGAAATCCACACAGGATCGCCAGGTCACAGTAAGATCCCAGCCAACCCTCACCAAACTGCTGTGATGTTGTTTCAACGTCGTGTGAATGTTGAAGAAATGTCACATCCCAGTCATCGCATGCTGTGAGACTGTTGCGAGCAGTCACTGACGATTAGGGTTTGTGCTCGTGCAGTGCATTGTGGGAACACTGGCGAAAAAACCACGTGCATGGGACGTCCCACTGAGAAATGAGCACTCTCTTACAAGCTGCATGGGGTGGGGGGGTTCTTTAGCCCCATACCCCACAGAGACCCTCTCCCCACAGAACAAAAACCCTGTTAAGTGTGCCCCGCATTGTGTTGCCCTACTTTTTTAATTGATTTCCTTTCTTGTCTCTTCACAGCTGGTGCCTCATACGTACACAGTCACCCAGGGCTTTCACACTTAGGACCAGAACTGGTGAAGACCGGTTTGGAACATATTCTGATCTGCACACATTTATACCGCAGTCTGAGGGGGAAGCAGCCCGTACACAGAAAGTCTCTGCCGTAGGACAGGTTCCTCTGCATCGTCACCATCAGGAGTTCAAAGGAGACTGTGAATGATAGTCAGTTTCACAAAGCACTACACTGCGAAAAACTAAAAATAACTAAAGTATTTCACTCTTATATGAGAATATTGTTAATGAGGTAAGACAGCTTGACTCCCATGATTTGACAATGGACTAAAAAAAATTTCACTTGTCAAGAAAACATTCATTAAAACAAGCTATGTTCGTATTTAAGATCTGTTCTATGTTCTTCTTAAGATCTTAAATCTTATTACAAGATTAAAATGCTTGTTAAGTCAGTTTTTGCAGTGTATAATTTCAGAAAGTTGCAGAAACTAGCTAACTTTAGCTGTTTAGCTGTTACTAATAATGCCACTTGATACAACAAGATATGATAAGATTTTGCCTGAAATGTAGTCAAATAAGCGTAATCTTCACATTACAGCTACATTAAAGCAACTGATTTGTCATCGATTTTCAGTTGTGCATGTGCGAGATAGCTAACTGTCACAAACTAGCAAAATCCACTTTAAAAAATGAGTAAAAATCAATCGTTTTTTCTTTTCCGGCCCCGCGGGCCGTGGTCAACCCCCTGCCGCCCGTAACGCTCGGTTGCAGTTAGCTGAAAGGCTAAAATGAGCTCACACCGCTAATTAGAGCCCCTGTTTGGCTCATTCTGAGTGCCAGGCTTCTTTATTGGCTCATTTAAGTTGTTTGTTTGTGTCCCAGGTTATCTGACACGGAAACTGTTGCCATGGAGGGGGCTTGACGGCAGTTGCTGGCAGTTAGCGGGCGAGGCAGGGGAGGAGGGGGTGTCATTCTAGGGCAGAGCAAATAGACTAGAAAGAAAGCCCAAAAAGCAGAGCCCCCAAACGGGAGCCGAATCTGTCACCCTGGGGGCTCCTGGGCTCATTCCAGGGTCCGTGAAGCGTGCTGAGGCTTTGTGGGACACGTGTCACCACGCCGCCCTCCGCCAACATGTCAAATTCCCCTTTGGTGTTCGGTGCCGCCAGTCGACTGCAGTTGTCCCAGCTGCCCTTTCTTAAAGCCCCAGGCCCAAGTGCCGGGGCACAGCTGAGGAAGTCCGGCACTGCGCTCCGTTCCACTTCAAAGGCATAACCACGATGCCCATCCACGGCCGAAAGACGTCCCTCCTCGACGCCACCCCCACACCCCCGGCCTCCAACCTGGAGGGGGGCCACAACACCCACAATTTCCATAGCCTGCGTTCCTTTCGGAAATCCTGCCTTTACCATTTCCATATGAAAGGTGGAAATATTTTTCCATTCAAAGCCCTTCCACAAGAGATCTTATGGCCTGCTCTGACCTACTACTGTAGCCACAATGGTGTCCATGCAAATCTGGCCAACCACAGACAGGCTGGCAACAGGGTCCATTCTGTCACACATATGCTTTTGCCACCAGCTTCCAGCCAGCATTCTGCTGCACAGATGGAGATGGTCGCTACACCCACAAATGTGTGTGTGTTGTACTATATCGCATGGCCAATCACAGAGCTTCAAAAATATTGACCACCCTTTTCTTTTGTTGAACCCCGTGGGTTCTGCATTTGACCCATCCTTCTTACTTAGGAGCAGTGGGCAGCCACCGTGTGGTGCATAGGGAGCAATGTGGGGTTAAGGGCCTTGCACAAGGGCCCGACAGGTGGCTAGATCAGGGCAACTTTCTGGAGGCTTCCTGTTTGTTTGATTAAACAACATTCTGACATTGCGACAAGAAAGCCTGAAATCATGGCCAAATGGTGGCCTTATCTCACAGTGTTCGTCATCCCTATCGCCCTTCATCTTGATATTGGACGGTAAGCCGAGTGGAAAGTATGGAGCTCCGCTAAAGCGGTCCCGGCCCAGAGCGGTGTGGCCGGGATCAGGCCGAGGATCACTGGTGCTCTGTCAGCCGGCGTGAGCGGAGACCCCAGGCTACAGCCGGACTCTCCACGCAAACAAACGGCCGGCTTGTCGGACACTGATGGATGTGAAAGGGACTGGTCTCTAGCCCCATGTTCCCTGTTTCCATCACTACGGAGAGAGCTCCCCTGAACTACAGGGTGGGGAGGATGGAGGGAGGACGCGGAGGAGATGAGAAAGGGATTGAGAAACAAGAGAATGGAGAGAAGGAGGAGAACTTAAAGAATGAGGAAAGAGGAGAGAGTCAATAACGAGGAGAGACGGAATAGAGTAATCGTTCTGATAGCTGCTCTATAGGGCAGGGCTGAAAGCTTTGTATTCTTTCTCATTCTTGGCCTTAAACCTCACAATATCCAGCCTGGAGTGGATATATTCATGCGCATTCATTCACACACACACACACACACACACACACACACACACACACACTCATTCACACACAGGTACAGAAGATCAGTTGTACATACAATCGCAGCCAAACTTTTTGCTTTCGATTTGCTATTTCCGACCTTCAGAAGACAACATGCCGCACAGTGACGCAGATGCTGGAGGACTGAGAAATGCTAAGGCGTGTAATAACACCAGACCCTGACCGGAATATCAGTGTAAACATCACACAGCGCTGAGCACTGACATCAGCACAGACGTCCCAACAGGGCCCCGTCCTCCCAAACCACATGACCGTGATGCGTCTTCCTGTCACACGGGCCGCTCTCATCCCTGTCCTCGTGTGTTTTTCCTTTATGAAAGAACATCTCCAATGTCATCCAGACAGCAGACACCCACCCAGCTTATTATTCTTCCCAAAAGAGTACAATGTCACGCTGCTCTGTTCTATCTGGGTCTCTGCGTCTGTGTGCGGAGGTGCACTTTCCTGGTGTATGTTACTTTTCATTGTGACAAATTGCCATCTCACTGTTAGCTAATTTGCTGTACCCACAGACACGAGTTCACTCATAGACCCGACTACAACAGAAACACTCAGAGTAAGGATGTTAAGCGCAGACTTACATTGACGGGACACAAATTCTTATCAATCATGCCAGGACAAGTAAATGAAAACAGGCCGATTACACATTTTAGTAAGAAGAGTCTCTCCGTGTTCACCCCTGCGCTAGTGCCCTCTGAGTACCCGACAGTGGGGAGAAGGGAGCTCCATTCTCAGGTCAGAGGTCAGCGGAGCACCGACCCTGTGGTAGGACCCCAAACCTCTGGGGGGTCTGGTGGTGAGTGATGGGTCAGGGGGAGGCGGGGCTTCCTCCCTTTCTAAAATAAGCTCACGGTTCATTACATTAGCGCATCATTTATTGGCCTGGTCCCCCATCCCCCCTCCAGGGTGAAACCCCATACACACACACTGCATTATCCACTCTATCCATCTCACAGAGCTGGACACTTACACAGGCCATTCAGTTATAATGCGTTCGCCAGAGGCTTGTGTTAACTGGTACTACACACCACAGCCGGGGTTGACAGTACTGAGGGTTCAGCCCCCTTCAGAGTGAAATGTGAGAGTTAATTTCACTGCGTATTAATAATAGTTCTGGTCATTGAGAAGTATACACTGTGTCTATGTGACTGTAGGTTGGTCCTGCCAATAAAGGAATATGAACTGTAAATGCTTGCGCTATTCTCTATTTAAAACACAGAAGGGATAATAACACGAGTAAAATGAAAGTGTCAGCGCTTTTAATATGGGAGTAATAATAAAATAATAATACTATAATCATAAGGGAGTAAGGGGGTGCTGAGGGGAGGTGTGTGGTACACAGCTGCACACCCAGGCAACCCCCCATCGCTCTTCGATCAGCCCCACCATCATCATCATCTCGCTTGGTTTAGCAGCGCCGCTTGCCCACAAGCGCATGAGCGACTGTAAGCCGGCCTCCATATGTAACACCAGGGCCTCACACAGCAGGGAAGACCACCAGACCCCAACCCCCCAACCGGAGCCTTCACTGGACATATTTACAATATTAGTGCCTCTACTCTCTCACACACACACTCACACACTATCTCTGTCTCTCTCTCTCTCTCTCTCTCTCGTTTGAGAATTGTCTCTCTCTCCTTCTTTTGGAAAAGAAAATAACATGTAACAAGTCTAAAATATGATTTTTTTTATAAAATTCCCTCTTAAATCAATGTTATTTAATCAAAATCTTAAAGCATAAATAAAGGGTGTAACTCATAAAATAATAATAGACTTCAGCTTAAAAATAATCACGTTCTGTTTCCTGTAGTATGGTGATAGAACAAAGAGAAACTGAAATTAAAAAAAAGGTTTCGGCACTGTTTCCTTGATAACGCACACCGCCAGGTTTCTGGTCAAAGTCCTTCTCCCTTCGTCTCTCCTGCTTTCTCTCCCTCCCCTCCTCCCTTCCTCCGCTCTTCATAATGTTTCTGCTTACTTTCTGTTTGTGCCCTCCCTCTCTCCCCTACTCTTGCCTCGCTCTCTCTGTTGTCTTTCCTCTATCTCTCCTCTCTTTCCTCCTGTTTTTCCTCTCGTTTCGTCCTCCCTTCGGCCTTGAGGAAGTCGAGTAAACAAAAAACAACTGCACCAAGAAAGACAACATAGGTGGGGGGAAGGGGCGCTGTGACAGTACACCCCTCACAGACACGCCTCAGTGAGGTGCACTGAGCATGCTCAGTCAACAGGGAAGCAGATTCAAAACAACACCATATTCACAGGCTGTTTATTCCATTATTCAGCATATGCTACTTATTTCAAGATCTCCGACAAGAACACACAGGCTGTACGGAGCCCCTCCCAACACATTCCACCCTGACAAACTGACTCATCTGACTTTGTCCAAAACTGTGGTGTTGGAAGCAAAGTATGGATCTCAAGAGTCAACACTGCAAAAAACAAAAAAATCCATCTTAACAAATATTTTAGTCTTGCATAATAGGAAAACGTATTTCTATTACTATATTCTAAATAAGACAAAAATATTGGCAGTAACGTGATACAGCAAGACAATTTCTCTCAAAATAAGTTAACACTTTCTACTTAATATATTTGAACTCTCAATACAAGACCAAAGCACTTGTTAAGGCAGACTTTTTTGCAGAGGCGACAGAGGACTACTGTGTCTCCTGGTTTCTGTATTTCTTTTCAGTCAGCAGCCAACATTGCACCTGGGACACAATGCGTCCGAACACTTGCTCTTTAGCCGAGCTATGGTGTAAAATGAGCACTGAAATAGTGTCAACAAACACCGGTCACCCCTTCCCCAGAATGTGAGTTTGAGATCCCTGCAGTAGACTGGGGGTGCCTTACCTTTCCAGGCGGTTTTGGGGCCTCCCAGTTCCTCTTCTCCATAGAGGGGGGGATCTGGTAGATGTCCTGAGTTTGGTTCATGGAGGGCGGCACCTGGTAGATGTCCTGGGTGGGTCCTGGTCCCACGGCGGAGGGGGGCACCTGGTAGATGTCTTGTGGGGAGCTCTTGGACCCCGGGGGCACCTGATAGATATCCTGTCCAGGGATGGGGCCCATGGACGGAGGCACCTGATATATGTCCTGGCCCGGGGGGTGGTACTGAGCCTGGCTGCCTTGCTTTTGCATCAGGGCGGGGGCCTTCTGGGGCGGGAACGGGGGGCCCGTGGGCACGTGGTACAGGCTCTGGGGCGAGGGCTTGCCGTGGTTGGGCGGGAGCATGTAGACGCTGTCCGGAGTGGCCGGGGCGGGGCTGGGGGCGGGGAAGGCGGGGTGCATGGCGGTGTACTGGGAGGAGGGCGAGGGCTTGCTGTAGGCGGTGTGCGGGGGGAGGGGCATCTGGCCCAGGGGCGGGGCCTGCAGTTGGAGCTGCTGCTGCTTGTCGTACATGCCCACCAGGATCTTCAGCCGGTTGCCGGGGACGATGCCCTGCCGCCCGTGCAGGGAGCAGAGCCACCAGCCGTCCAGGCCCTGCGTGTCCCGCTCCAGCACCGTCATGATGTCGCCCTTCCGGAAGGACAGCTCGTCCGGGGACTCTGCCACGTTGTCATAGAGAGCCTTGGCCAGGACGTTCTGCAGGGACGAGAGAGGGAGAGAGAGAGAGAGAGACAGACAGAGACGTGAGGGGGAGAGGGGAGAGAGGGGAGAGAGAGGGAGAAAGGGGAGAAAGAGGGAGAGAGAGGGAGAGAGGGAGGAGAGGGAGAGAGAGAGAGAGAGAGATGAGTTACAAGATTGTTCCATTGATGTTGATGTTGAACATCCAGTGATGTTCCATTGCAACCACAAACCACATCTAGACCACAGCGACACAAACTCCATTACAAAGCCCTGAAATGCCAAGAGCATAGAGAAAAGGCCTACTGCACTAATGCATAAATCAGCCTCAGGACAACTCCACCAAACCACAGGAAATTAGAGTAAGCCAAATTATATCACAACACAAAGAAGTATGCAAAAAAGAATAACCAAAAATAAAAAAGACGACCAGCACGCGGTGATGTATTATACATTTCAGCATCAGAGCTAGAGGAAGTTCCATTTTGATTCAGTCAACTGAAGAAATTAATCGAAATTCAGTTCATTCTTTTGATAATTGATGTCCATAAAACATTATGGGTAATTTTTACATTTCTTAATTGAATTTTAATACATTTTCTGAACTGACTCAATTGAAAAGGAATAGTCTCCAAAGCCTACCGAGAATACAGACATGAGGATTGGGGAAATAACTCTTTGGCTATGGCGTAGCCAAAAAGCTTTATCTGAATTGTAATTTGGGAAAAAGGACAGAGGAAAGGGTTAGATTACTGGTATATTGCCCCTAGTGAACAGCGGGCACTTCAAAAAAAACCTGTTTTAGTCTTGTATTGAGTCTTAAAGTCTCATTTTCTTTCTCTCAAGCATAAAATATTAGCTTGCTTTAAGTTACTGTTTGCTTGACAAGGTGATATTTTCTTACCCCGTTGGCAAATCTTCTCAACTCATTGGCAATATTTTTGTCTTATTTAGCAAAAAAAGTAATATAAATAAGATTTAAAGTGCAATTATGAAACTAAAATACTGGCATATTTTTGGGTTTTTGCAGTCAGGCTAAAACGGTGTACCTCCTTGAACCCTTGATAATGACACAGATCATGGCCGTCGAGTAAATGAACAAGCACAGCACTCGTCTGTCCAAAGCAAACAGGAAAGCCCTGCCATCTTGGCTCTCTCCTCCAAAACAAACAAGGCCTTGCCTTTTAACCCGACCCCCCCCCCCCCCCCCCCCCCACCCCCCACCCCCTACCCCCTTTACAGGCCGGCTTTTCAAAGTGGCACTGCCCGGCTCTCTGCCAAGACCAAATCAAAATAAAAAAGACAGCAACCCCTCCTTTCTCTATTGAACGTCCCCCACCCCAATGTTTCCCAGACGACGGTAGGTTTGGAGAGCCGAACGGTCTGCCTGTGTTTTCCCCACTGAACCAGGTCCCGGTGGTCCCATTGGTTCAACCGAATGCTGATTTATCACCGACTTCCTGTTGTCCTCCCTGCCACTTCCTGTGTATCTAACAGATGCTGTATCAGATGAGCCAGTGCAGTGTAGGTTTAGTGAGAGTGGGTGTCACTCCTGTCCCCCGTATACTCAGAGCCACGCCCCAGTACCCATGATGCAGCGGGAAACCTGCACGCTGTCCTCCGGCTGCTCTCTCTTCCTCCATCTCTCTCCCCCTCTTTATTCCTCCCTCCGCTGTGGCCTCTATCGCTTTCCTAATCTTTTACCTTTTCTCATCGTCTCTCTTCTTGTCTCTGTCAGTTTCTTTCCCTCTCTCCATCTGTCAACCTCCCTCTTTCTCCCGCCTTTCAGTCCCATCCCTATCTCTCCATCGCCCCACTGCTGTTTGCTTTCGCTCCACCACTCCAGCTTTCTTTGAGGTGGGGGTGCTCTGGAGATACCGGCTCAGCATGACAATAAAAACACAGTCCAAGATGGCTGCTCAGTCCACTGCTTCTAACTCATCACAGAGCGCCCTCTGCTCTCACTCACACAAAGGTTAAATTAAAAAAGAAGTCTGAAGTCTCTCTCTCTCTCCCTCACTCTTTCCCCCTCTCTGTCTCTCACTCTCACTCTTCTTTCACTGTCAACTGCCCGGCACAGTAAAATAAAAGATCAGCTACTGAAAAGTTAGCTGGACTGCCATAAATTATTATTTTTGCTTCTCGTGCATGACCAGCGCTGATAACACAGCATGACAGGAGGGGGCTTTGCACAGCGATGCCACAGAGCCACAGCAGTTGTGTGCCAGGGCTGAGATCTGGCGGGTTACAATGGCGTGATGGATTTCAGCACTGGAGCTGTGAAACAGACAATCACACAGTGTCCAACAGTCCGAGTGGAGCCGTCTCCACGCTAAGCCAGTCTCCCAAAACATCGCTCGAGAGGTGGGCAGCTGTTCAAAATGCCACACTGCACACATACACGCACACAAACACGCACGGACACGCACACGCACACACACACACACCCACACAAGCTAAAAGAGCTCATTGAGTCTGAGGTTTTCAACACAACCAGAAGACTGAC
The DNA here is from genome assembly GCF_963514075.1 of Conger conger. Taxonomy (NCBI): domain Eukaryota; kingdom Metazoa; phylum Chordata; class Actinopteri; order Anguilliformes; family Congridae; genus Conger; species Conger conger. The sequence continues at coordinate 34,941,025 of NC_083765.1, read as the reverse complement.
ACCAGAAGTAGAATGAAGGATTCTCTACAGCAATATATATAACTGTCCCAGGCAATAAACAGTCTGTGTGGATAGTAATAATAAATCAGTGTGGAACCCGATAACAAATCAAAAGCTTCAACAGCCAGGTTTGATTTGATTGGTTTTCTGTTAGAAAAATAAAAGGAATGTTGATTTTTTTGTTTAACATGGCCTCTAGCCTGAATACATATTTTAAAAATAATATTCTTGCTACATTTCAAAGCAAAAACACTATTTCATCAGCAGACACAGTTAGCGATTACCTCTGGGATTTGTGACACCGCATTTTTACACAGCAACTGGCAGTTGGGTCAAGTAGGAACATGAGCAGGACAGTTTAGGAATATGCAAATGGCCCAGTGTGGATAGTGTGGTGGTAAGAGGGAAACCTGAAATATGTGGAGTCAATGAGAGTGTTCTATGAATCGTGGGTAATGTAGTGCTGGCAGGCAAGCATTCTGAAAAACCCCCATTACAACAGTGGTACACAATGTGTCAAACCTCTAAGTGAATAGGCTACAGCAGCAAAAGATTTAATAAATATAATATGTAGCTAATAAAGTGCTCACTGAGCGTTGTTAGGGAAAAATGCCCTTTTTAACATTTCACAGGTGAAGATCGTCTGATTTATAATGTACTTTATGACATGTGATGACACGTATGTGGATATTCATCTTCACATTTTTACATACGTCCTTCTGCTCTTTTATTTTTGTAATGACAAGAGGTTATTTTTAGTAATAGCACCTTCCACATTTTCTGAACACACCCAGTGAAGCTATACTCCATTAATTAACATTCATAAAGCAAATTGAAGTGTTTTGGCATTAGCTGAATGGAAAGATAAACACAAAGGGGAAGAATATGGATCTGACATCATCATCTATTATTTATTTATTTATTTATTTTGGACTGTATAGCAGCAAGTGGGTAAAATTATATCTGGGTAGCATGGTCCTGAAAGGCTGGTGTTCTAGGAATTCTGGGTAGTGTAGTATTGACATATCCCTGTTTCTGTGAGCAGTGTAGTAAAGGCAATAAAAGGGAAGGTGAATTGAGTCCACTGCCATGCTGCTAACTGTAAACTCCATGCTTCCCAGATGTGGGGTTCATAAACACAGAGATGAGTACTAAGGTGCTCAAAACTCCCTACTGTTCCTCACAACAGTATGAAAACACACAACCACAAAGTCCCACATCACCGTGAGTGTTTTTCCACCTTGAAAAGCACAGAAACTGTGCTGCTCCGCTGTACTTAAAACTAGCTTTTGTCAGTGTGCAAAAGGCCCCGGGGGGATGCTGGTGACATGATTTGTGGCGCTTTTAAAAGAGACAATGAAATCCAACTGCTCCCCTTCCCCCTCTCCTTCCTCCTTTTTTTGGAAAGGAAAAAAAGAATAGGATCTATCTGACTGAGGTGCCCTCCTCTTTTCTCAGCCGCGAGGTCACTTCCTGTAGGGCGGGGTTTCTCTGCGACGGTCAGGGAGGACTGACTGGAAGCCTCTCCTCCTCCGAGACTCTTTGTTTCTCTCCATCTCTCTCATTCACAGATTTCACACAGATTGAACTTTGCCTTCATTCATACAGAAGCTTGTCTGCTTCCTTCTCTCTCTCTCTCTCTCTCTCTCTCTCTCTCTCTCGTCCTGTCCCTCAGTCTCTCTTTCTCTGCTCCGTGACACAGGGAGGGCTGGAGGGATGATTAAGGCTGACCCAGTCACTATTACCGTCTGCATCGCTCAGAGCGGAATTCCCACTTTATTAAAGTTCACGCTGATGAAGCCCGTTTGAGTCCAAACTCGGACACACAAGGGGGGAAACAAAAGATACTCATCGTCAGAGTAATTTACCAAATTACTTTTCACTCTGACCGAGCTCTATGTGCTGTCCATGTTTCATGACTCAAGAACAATAAAGCTGATTCAAAAGCCCGAGTTACTAAGCAATAATGCTATGTTGATAAAAGAGTTGATAAAAGAGAGTTCTATTCTTGGTGCTGTACCTGTATACACAGAGAGTGAGTGCGCAATGACTCTGCTAAAAATGTGCCCTGACCTCAGTGGTAATGAAGAGGACAAAGCCTTGTGCACGTCAGTGTGAATATGTGGGGGGGCGCGCTGTTGGAGGGAGAATGCTATTTGCTTAGTGAATCATTCCCACCTCCAGGTGATTTAGGATTTCTTTTCCTTTTTTTTAAAGGGGGACACCGTTTCTCAGCAGTCTAGGGAAGGCAGATTAAACACACATAAAACACAGGAGCCATACATGCATATTTATTAACCGTAAATTGGGCAGATGTGCAGATGGGAAAATAATTCTGCTCTAGCGCATGAATAAAACACAACAACTGCAGCTGAGGATTTCCCTAATTTACTTAAATCTAACGTGGAGAGCGTGAGACACAAAGGGAAAGTGGCTGTAGGCAGGACAGGGGCAGAAGAGAAGGGGGCAGATTAACGCAGGGGGGTGAGGGTAGTTAGGCTGGGAGGGTGGGGGTGTTCTCAGGGGAGATGGGGGGATGCCCTAGGTGGAGAAGAGGTAAGGGGGGTGGGGTTTAAAAGCACACTTTAGATGTCTATCCCTCGGGTGTAATGACATCATTGAGCTGTCTGCTCCGGGAGTGTAATTGTATAGTCTGAGGTCTGGCCTTCTTGGACTGAGGACACGGTGACGTCACTGTTTCCATGGACACCTCGTGCCACTCCCTGGCCCAGCTGAGAGGCGCAGGCATAAGCTCACACGGACACACTCACACACACACGCCCACAAACACACACACACATACACACTCACACGCGCCCGCACTCATATGCACACATGCACACAAACACACACACACACACACTCACACACATGCACTCACACACACACATGCACACAAACACACACACTCACAGTCATGCTGACTCATATGTGCACACACACACACACACAGACACACACAAACAAGTGTGCACACTCATATACACACACTTACACAAACACACACGCGCCCGCACTCATATGCGCACACACACACACACTCACATGCACACTCATATGCACACATGCAAACAAACACACACACACGCATGCGCACTCATATGCACACACACACATACACACTGTTCCCTGGTCTCACTCATGCAGACATTAATCACACACAGACTGGACAGATGAATCTGATTCAAAAAATCACAGACAAAGTATATTAATCATTGTGGTAACAAAACATAAACCTGGTATATAATAATAATCTCAGTGGCGACACACACAGACAGGGTATTGATGTGTGTGTTAACATTCACACCGCGGGTATGAGTCCGTGTGAAAAGACTCATTCGGCACGACACATTAATATTTGTGGTAAAAACACACAGAGAAGGCACACTAATCCGTGGGGCCATACATGAGTCCCACGCATTGGGAACCCAGAAGACGGAAAAATCCGGAGGATTCCAGAAGTTCTGATCTCATAGAACCCTTTCTGTTCCAGAGCAAACACGGGACGAGTGCTGTGGCCCTAAATCACCCGAATAGCACGGGGCCCCTGCGCTGCAACACCCCCGCGTTTCATCGGGGTCAAAACGTCCCCTCGTGCCTTCGGCCATTAATCTGCCGCCAGAGTCCATTTTCTGACCCGAGGAGAACAGGCGAAGAAGAAAGGAAATTCTTGGGCCGGGGGAAATGAAGAGTGCGCCCATTTACATGTAAAAGGGGCCAGCGGGGGGTCGCAGGCCACTGTCGGGGGTGGGGAGGGGAGGGCGGGGTGCGTACGTGGGGCAGACAGTGAGAGGGTCAGGGAGAGGAACCGATAACAACATGGAGACGACCAGAGAGCGAGAGAGAAGGAAAAAGAGCAGGAAGAAGACCGAAGAGACAACGATAGTAATAATAATTGGTCAATCAGCTGACGCTTTTATCCAAAGCGACTTAAGAGTTGATTAGACTAAGCAGGGGACAATCCTCCCCTGGAGCAATGTGGGTTTAAGGGCCTTGCTCAAGGGCCCAACGGCTGTGTGGATCTGATCAAAGCTACATCGGGGCTTGAACCACTAACCTTCAGGGTCCCAGTCATGTACCTTAGCCACTATAGTGCAAACTGCCCCCGTGCGATGGAGAGAGAGGGAGAAAGAAATGGAGAGAGAAAAAGAGGGGGTGAGAGAAAGAGGTGGCAAAGGAGCTGTTGAGGGAGAAAGGCAGGAACAGGGAGAGAGAGAGGGTGAGAAAGATGGAGGCGGCGCGCGGCGGGGAGAGAGGAGAGCAGGGAGAGGCCTACTTCCTGTAGAGGCAGCGAACAGGAAGTAACGCAGCAGCTGGCAGAGCGGGCCGGACAGGGGGAGGGGTCAGGGCCTGTTTATGACCTCGCGCACAAACACAGGCGAAGTCACGGTGGGAATGGAGCTCACACTGCACTGTGTGCGGGGGGTTGGAGCCCAATGTACCCAAGCACTCGCATGCTTACACTCTATCACAAAGAACAAGAGCAATAAACGTCTGAAAACAAGGCAAAAGCAGACAAAGCCATTCTTCTTTCCATTCCTTTGTCCACCCAACCCCCCATTTCAGAACTAATACCAACACAGCTTTTTATTGGTTTGGGACAGAAGGGGCCTTGCTGACAAAACATGGCTGCCCATCCCCCTCAGGGCACCTTGACAACTGGGAACACAAAAGGGTCACGGGGGACCAAAGTTTTATTTGGAACCGGTGCGCACCGGGCAGACAGTGGGAAAGCTGTTCTGCTGTTACAGCGTAGCGTCAACAACGCAGCCATGCAGAGAGAGGTGCGTGAGTTGCTTTGACTACTGCACACAGAGACCTATTTGTGTCAGAGAGAAAGAGAGAGAGTGAGGAGCCTGCTTCTGTCAGAGAGAAAGAGAGAGAAGAGATTGCTTGTGTCAGAGAGAGAGAGAAGAGGTTGCTTGTGTTAGAGAAGACGAGCGAGAGAGATATTGCTTGTGTTCGAGAGAGAATTGCCTGTGTGTGGTAGACGGTGAGAGAGAGAATTGCCTGTGTGTGGTAGACGGTGAGAGAGAGAATTGCCTGTGTGTGGTAGATGGTGAGAGAGAGGATTGGCTGTGTGTGGTAGACGGTGAGAGAGAGGATTGGCTGTGTGTGGTAGACGGTGAGAGAGAGGATTGGCTGTGTGTGGTAGACGGTGAGAGAGAGGATTGGCTGTGTGTGGTAGACGGTGAGAGAGAGGATTGGCTGTGTGTGGTAGACGGTGAGAGAGAGGATTGGATGTGTGTGGTAGACGGTGAGAGAGAGAATTGGCTGTGTGTGGTAGAGGGTGAGAGAGAGGATTGGCTGTGTGTGGTAGATAGTGAGAGAGAGGATTGGCTGTGTGTGGTAGAGGGTGAGAGAGAGGATTGGCTGTGTGTGGTAGATAGTGAGAGAGAGGATTGGCTGTGTGTGGTAGAGGGTGAGAGAGAGGATTGGCTGTGTGTGGTAGAGGGTGAGAGAGAGGATTGGCTGTGTGTGGTAGACAGTGAGAGAGAGGATTGGCTGTGTGTGGTAGACGGTGAGAGAGAGGATTGGCTGTGTGTGGTCGAGGGTGAACGCCCTGGCAGAGCGGAGCGGGATCCCCGGTGCGTGACTCAGGCAGACGCGGAGCTCGGCGTCGCCTTCATGGGCGGTTTGAGGCTGGGAGAGCTCGGGAGCCGGCGTGTTGCACAACGGCTGTTTCGGGAGCGAGCTCCGTGACACACGCTCCGAGCGCTGAGACATTCCTCAGGAATGTTTGTGTTCGTCTCCGAGTTCCACACCAACACTTCACAGGGACACTTCCCATAGGAAAAAACAGGGGAGTGGAGGAACATCCCAGCAGCACTGCCCGGGGGGTAAATACCATATTTCATGTGACAGATACATCACAGAGCAGAGCTGCAGAGCAGAGAAAACAAAGGGAAAATACATTCTAGCTACAGGTTAGAAAAAGCAGAGAGGACGCACACTAGCTATAGGTTAGGAAAAGCTTAGGGGAAGCACACTAGCTATAGGTTAGGAAAAGCTTAGAGGAAGCAGACTAGCTATAGGTTAGGAAAAGCTTAGGGGAAGCACACTAGCTATAGGTTAGGGAAATATAGCGAAACCTACAAGCTAGTGAAAAGTTTTGCCCTGAGCAAAAACAGAGGTTGCAGCTGGAGCACTCCTCAGAAACAAGATTAAACATGCACTCGCTCAGAATCGAGCCAACGCTCAGAAACACATCTTTCTCTTTCTTCTTTGTTTTCCGTTCTCTCTATCCCAAATACTGCCATCTCCACCTTTCTGCCCAGCCTCATTCTCCCCCATTTATGATAACACAAAAGAACATCAATTATAAAAATAATTACGCCTCATGTCTCATGTTCAAATTTGAATGGGCCAATTGATAAATGATGTGGCCAAAGCATTAATTTTACAGAAGTAGAAAGAACAAAGAAACAAGAATGACATACTGTATATGCTGTTTTATTGTGCGGGACAACAAAAAAAGTTGCTTTGGTATCTGCTCACTATTTCCGCTCATCACATTTTCCGAATTATCCTCCCAATACTCGGTCAACTGCAGGAAAGAATATCTGTATACAATGCAAAGTATTATCTGTGCATTTCCGAATACGGTACATGGGTTTGGATAAAACCCCCTCAAAACACATACATACATCTCTCTTGCCAATCTATCCAATCCTCTCACTACTCCTCCCTTTTCTCACTCTTTCCTTCTACTACAGTAACAGGCTCCTGTAGCTGCAGCTGACTGATCTGAAGACTCTCTGCTAAATGCTGATCGGGAGAATTTAATTGAGAAATGAGGGCTATGTCAAGAATGCGAGCTGCCACGGGCGGTATGCGTGAATGTTTATGTGAGGAAAGGAGGGTCAGGGAGGGAGAGAGAGAGATAGAGAGGGAGAGAAAGAGGAAGAGGGGGAGAAATAGACGCCTCTGGAATGCGACGGGCCAGTTCCGGCGAGTTCCAGCGAGCGCGCTCTCGTCTCACGCTGCTCTGTGACCCGACCCGCCGGAACATTCCTCCACCTCTGCGCTCCTCTCCTGGTTACCGTACGCTAGCCTGGACTCTCCGTGTCCCCCGCGTTCAGGGCAGGCAGCCGCCCTTACCGCACGGCTCACGCTAAGAGCCATATCAGCCCTTCCTCACCCAGGCTATGCTCCAAAACCCTCTCCCCACACACGCACTGTGCTAGGTAGCGTGGCACTGTTCTCTTATAGCAGTATTTACAGGCCCCCCATTGAAAGGAGAGTCATCAAAGTGACACGGCTATGTTTACATTTTCATTTAGGCGTTCATCCAATGCTCTTCCCCAGATAAACTTACACGGCTAACCATCAATTTAAGCAGCTGGACATTTATTACTTTAATTCCGCTTCAGGCATTTGCTCAAGGGTAAAATGGCAGCACCCCACCTGGGAATCAAACAAGCAACTTCTGCTACGGACACCATTTTGCGGGAGCCAGGGTCTAGGTAGATAGGAAGCCGAGTTCAGTTTGTCTTCTGGGTTAAATCTATTTTTCCTGTTGAGAACCACCCCCCCACCCCCACCTCCCCTTCAAGTCCAAACCAAACCAGCTGACAGAGCTACATACTGGTGAGGAGTGACATCTCCCATTACCAAACTCACTCACCTGGAAAAATGCACACAAACCTCTCCGCCCCAGCCAGCCGTAAGCATTGAGAAACACACCTGAGAAACATGTAGCTACAGGCTACGGCAAAGCGCAGGAATGCGGCCCATTTCACAACAGCGCGTGCCTCTGGCAGGCTGACTGACAGGCAGGTATGAGTCAAACTCTGCCCCCTCCCATGCTCCACACCTGGCTGACTGAGCCACACACCGCACTGCAAAAACACCAATTAAACTAAACACCGGCACAACACACACACACACACACACACACACGCGCGCGCGCGCGCGCGCACAGCACGCTCAAACCAAAACCCCCCTACCACCCCCTCACCCTACACCAGTGGTCTCAGACTCAGTGCCATAGAGGGCCGTGTGTATGCTGCTTTTAAAATCCAGCCTTATCATTTCATTACTTCCATATTTGCTGAATTAGGGTTGTTTTTTTCACGACGTATATCAAGTGAAATGTGTTATTTGTGTTGTCTATATAACATACTCATATTCTGCGCTTTAATGCAGTTAAATGCATATGGCTGAATGAGTAATCACAATACAAAAGGCAGCATTCATTGGTGGGAATGAAAGCCTGCGTACACACGGCCCCCCGTGGTAACGAGTGCGAGACCGCCGTCCTACACGCTCCGACACAGGGCCACCACGGTGGGAATAACAGCCACTGCATTTTCCCAATACTCCGCAATTTTAATCATCCGGGAGAAAAAAAAAAAGAAAAAAAAACACATTTTCCCTTGCGAGGCTGCAGGGACACGGCTGTGACCTCAGAAGAACATTCCGGCGGCTTGGCGGGGCGGTCTGAGGAAGCCACTGTGAAAATAGCTCCGGCGAGCACACGGTGCACCTCCAGCGTACTCTAGGTCACGTCCCGCTGTCAGCCCGGGCCCCGGTGCCATGGAAACACCGCGGGCCCTCGCTGATTGCACAGGTCCACCGGGAGAAGCAGCTCAGCTCTCAACGGCCCTTTCTGGGTCACACACAGAAGGCTCGTGCTCCACTTTTCCGCTGTATACTTTCACACTGTATACAGCAACGAGACACGCAGACTGCTCAGGTGTCTGTGATCATACGCAAATGACTACCAGACCTGGGTCCAATACGGAATAGTTTTGGATGCAAATACTCTTCTGTGCTCGATTGATCTGGCCAGGTATCAAACTGAGCCAACCAAGAGGACCAGAAGGTGGTGTTTGCACTTTTTGACAGTATTTCATAGGTTCCAATACACCAGACAAGAAAAGTCAAGTGTAGAAAATATTTGAATGCAAAACAGTGATGAGCACACTTAGTCAAATGTAGCTGATAAACTCAAGTTTGCCCTGTGGAACATACACTATGGGTGAAAAACGCTGTTTGATACCAATAAAGGATTATACTTCAGGTGCACAGACCTGGCCGATATGTGTATCGCTATAGTATTTTACAAGCTTTGCTCTGGCCATTACTGGTTGCCATGGCCATTACTTGGGGCGACCTAGAGGCCTAGACCAGTGCGTCCACCAGCGACAGCTCGATCTGCTGGTACCTGCCTGTGGCACGCCTCACCTGCATGCCCCTCCACCAAACACAGGGCTGCCGACAGACGTCCCGGGCCTGTTTGTTTATTAAACACTCCCATCTCTCCTCAGGGGAGCACAAGAGTACACTCAGCAGGGGTACATACCAGGGTGTCTCTCTTTCTTAACCTTTTGAAGTGTAAGCTTTTTGGAATGTTTTCCAAGTCAGTGTTCGAGAACTCCATTGCTTTCAGTTACCAGTAGCGATTGTTACATCAGCATAAGAATGTTAATTTAAGAACATATCAGATTTAACAGCAGAAAGAAGCAGAGGGAAGAAGGTGAGGTAAAAGCCATTTCAATCGCTGCACTGGGAGAGCGAGAAGTTCAGCCTGGCCTTCGCCGAGACACTTAACACTGAATCCAACTGAAAATCTCCCCCAGCAGCAACAATTCAACAACCCTTCCCCTCGTTCCCAAACTTGCACCCCCATTTCCTCTCCTATTGCATAAATCTATTTCTCCCATGGCCTTTCGCTCTCTCTCTCTGTCTCTCTCTGCCTTCCCACCTTTTCTCTCTCTCCCCCGCTTCTTCTGTGACGCCTAGAGGACACGCATTCACCAGAGCTCCCGTAAACAGAGCACCAGAGACACCAGCAGCACCTGCGTCTGCAGGTCCTGCCGTCAGCAGCACCCAGGCCCGTCTGAGCTCAGAGGCCCTCTGCTTCTGCAGAGCAGGTGCCCCCGGGGCAGGGGGGCTGGGATGAGCCTTCCACATGCCCCCGGGGGCTGTGTTGCGCAGGGAGATGAAGGGCTGAGCCTTATCCCACCCCGCGCTCCGTGTTCTGGTGAGATCTAGCAGTCGCCACGGTGACCACGGTGGTCACGGTAACAGGACAGAGCGTTTAAACCCCGCAGGAGAAGGCAGACCTGTGCGATTAACGCTGTGTGGACAGGAGCATACGATCGGGGGGGGAAAGCACTGTGAATCTACGGGCTAAGGAACACTAAACAGCCACGTGACGTGACTGAACTACTCTCCTGGGTGTATTTATACTGATATACACAGTACACTGTCTGTGAATGAGTGCAGGTGTGTGTATGAATGCGTGTGTGTGTATGTGTGCGGGTGTGTGTGTGTGTGAGTGTGTGTGTATGTGTGCGTGTATGTGTGTGTGTGTGTGTGTGGTGTGTGTGTCTTTGCCTGTGACTGCACGTGAATGTGTGTGTGTGTGCGTTTGTGTGCGTGTTTATGTGTACACATATGCATGTGACTGTGTGCGTGTGTTTGTATGCGTGTGTGTATGACTGCGCACGTGTGTTATGATACACTCCCTGTAATCCTCTGCGTCTCTCTATAATCTTCAGTCATCAACAGCAGGTGCTGCAGGGCCTAATAACGGCCTAGGCACTGAGGGGCTCCACTGGGATCAGAGCAGACAGACAGACAAAGAGAGAGGGAGAGAGAGAGGGAGGGAGGGAGAGAGAGAGCGAGCGAGAGGGAGAGGGAGTTTCTCTCTGTTCTGAGCTCAGTGACCTGGCCAGCTGTTTCTAATCCAGGTGTTTAGTGTAAACTCGCCCTTTCCTGTGAGTATCGGCGCAGGGCTGAGACAAGACGGGATTATCCCGATTACCATCACACCTGGTCACCCGCGGTTACGCTCGGAGCTGAGCGCTGTCTGGGGGAGACGTGAAATCACAGACACACACTCCACACAGGTCTCTGCACACACATGCATATATAGAAATACATACTGGCATTAACACGCATGCACACAAACACACAGGCACACACCTTAGTGTACACATCCACACAACCGCACACTAACACACGTACGGGTATGTACACACAAACAGACACACACGCAAGCACACACGCATACACGCACACATACGCACACCTACACATGCAAGCGCTCATGCACAAACAAACACACACACAGGCAGACCTGCACACACACACAACTCCTTGGGCAAACTGCAGTAATAAGGTTTTGCTGTGTATTTATGTAATTCATTCACTCACTCCCAAAGCTGATAAGAGTAATGGAATCTGCCAACTTTCTGAGTGCTAATGACCTCGGCTAATCAGTTCTGTCGCCGGAGGAGGAACAGAGGGACAATGCGGGAGAGAGAGAGAGAGAGAGAGAGAAAGAGAGGGGAAAAAAAGAGAATGAGGGAGGGAAAGACATTAGAAGGCCATTTTGATGCCGGCTTTCTCCTCTCCAGCAGGTCAGGCCTTGGTGGAGTCTCAGCATATTATGAATTTTTCCATTCTGTTTTTAACGTCTCTTTCTCTCTGCACAGCTGCTCCTTAATTTGCTTCCTCCGCGCGGAACAAAGGTGACACGGCGGAGTGTGTTTGCAGAGGCCGGCGGCTGGCTGTGTGTCGCAAGCGTGTTTGCGCATGCTGTAAGAGCGTCGCACCGCACACTTCCCCCCTGTGTACACAGCGCGCTGGGCCAGTGCGTCAGGGCCGGCCCGTCCTCTCCGCTCTGACGAAGGCCGCCCGAGAGACCGGCAGGCCTCACCTCCGTACCCACGCACCTGACTCGAAGCATCGCCCGTATTTCTGTCACAATAACACATATCACCTCAACAAATCTCACCTGCGCCAACGTGTATCCAACACTCATACCTCAGCAATGCATTTGTGCATTTGTACCTCACCAATGTACCTTTTCTTCTACCACTGTGACAGATCACAGTCACACACCTGAATCTCTACATCAGACTCAACTGTCACCTTTCATCCAATTACATTGCTCACCTGCACTCAAGCCTCTACAACAATAACAGAGCTCATCTGTGCCTGTACCACAAACTCAAACCACACCTGCGTCTATCACAGAATCAAACCGCAGCAGAACATAAGATAATGAGTACAAGCTATTCAGACCAACAATGATCGCCATTTTCCTACCACTAGCTAATGCCTATTTTACCTAAAAACAAGATAGTATCTGTACCTGCGATAATCAGAGAATCAAACCTCACCTCTGGCTGAATCAGAGAATCAAACCTCACCTCTGGCTGAATCAGAGAATCAAACCTCACCTCTGGCTGAATCAGAGAATCAAACCTCACCTCTGGCTGAATCAGAGAATCAAACCTCACCTCTGGCTGAATCAGAGAATCAAACCTCACCTCTGGCTGAATCAGAGAATCAAATTAACTCTGCCTGTAACCATTGTTTCAGAACTCACAACTCACAACTGTATTATATGTATTATGTTCTACAGAGAAAATCATTACCAGGAACAATATGCATCATTCTGCCTGAGGGCTCGACATGGACCTCAGCTGGGGTACCTCCCTCCACACCTGGACCTGAACTCTACTTACACACGACCCAGGAGGCATCTGGCCAGATCTTTCTGGAACTTGTAGAGGGGGGATTCCCACCCCGGCCCCAGAGGCCTGTTAGTCAGGGCTGAGTCAGACAGACCTGCTCCTGCCTCATGTCAGTCAGCTGACCTTTCCTTTCTAATCCTGAGCCCAGAGCCTGGAGAGTCACCCACACGCTCCCTGCTTACGGCTCACATAATGTTAACTCGATGAGGGTCGCGGTAACTGGCTCAGGAGACCGCTTAGGAAGGGGGTGAGTGCTACTCTCGTGGGAAATTCAGGAAGTAGAAGATAAACATCCTACCCTGGATTCCGCCTAACAGCCTCGCGGTCATATGGCTAATAAGGTAACCGCTGCATCTACAAACAGCTCCAGGGGCAGGGAGGGAAGGTTCGAACCCATCAAGCGGCTCCTGAAAAGCAGTTCCACCCCACCCCCACCTTGATAGACATCCTGCCCTGGCAAGCAAGGATGGGGTTAAAGGCTCTGAATGAGTGAGTCAGCACAAGAGAGGTCATTAAACATTAAACCAGAACACGTTCACGTTGTTCAGACACCGCTCGGGCTAAAAACACACACCGGAGAGCACCTGCCCTCTAGGTATGACGCTTAGTGCTACGTCAGACAACCGCTACCTCTCTAAACACCGTTTTACACCGCCCTGGCGCGAGTTTGTTATTTCAGACAACAAGAAGGAAAAACATTTTCACAGCAGAAGTATGAAGTGTGAAGCTTGTAAAAAAAGAAAAGAAAAAGTGAAATACAAACTTCTTCCCTTCCACACACAGAGCTGCTGACTGCTCCTGTTATATTGCTGAAGCGCCCACAGTTTTCTAAAAATAATTCCCTGCAATAACGTGAGGCTGCTCTTCAGCTAGCCCTTACACACAAAAGTACATCAGCTAGAATATATTACAATATTTATTTGCTAGGCAGACACTCCTCTTGAGGGCAACTTACATAACTAACCTTTTAAAATGTTAGCCATTTATACGTCTGGATATTTACTGAAGCGCTACAGTTTAACTGGCTTGCACAGGGGGGCAATAACAATGTTCCAAATCAGAGCACTGTACTCATACCCTGCTGGGTATAAGCCTACTTGAGCGCTGCAAGGCATAAGTGTCAGCAATTCAGCTTCCAGTAAAACGCCATTCTCGCCGTGTGTCCGAAGTAACGTTCCCAGCACATTTGAGAGGGGGCGGGGGTTGGGGGGGCTGCCCCAGCGGTCCCTCGGGAGGGTTCCGATGTTGGGAACCGTCTCCCAGAGACAGGAATAAGACGGGTCACAAAACCTCCGAAATAGCGGTCTGTCTGTGTCACTGCAACAGGGAGCTGACAGAGTGCCAGGAGCCTGGAACAATAGCAGGGAGCCGGGCCGGCCTCACCGCCTCCCCTCTCTCCTCTCCTTCCTCATAAAACCTTAATCTTTCAACTTTCTCCTGAGTCAGCACCGAGAGGCCGCTCGCCTTGGCTCAAAGTGCCCTTTTTCCACCTTTCTTTCTGTTTTACAACAACGTAAGCCCTCGGATTCTCGCCACAGAGACGAAAAAGGCCTCGTTTTAACCCCGGGAGGAAAGAAATGTCCAGATTTGGCACCGATTCTGAAACCCTGAAGACAGCCGGGGGGAAACTGCACGTTTACGACCTCGGGATTCAGAGTTATTGCTTTTTTGTGTTGCCGCTGTTGTGTCAGATAACATTTGTAAACTTGGTTGTCAAGGTCCTCAATACACAGTGTACACGCAAGCATAGTCTCACACTCACACACTCACACACGCACATACATACATACATAGACACACACACACACACACACACACACACACACACACTTACGTACACACACTACAATAAATAGTAATTACAGTTGACTAGCAATACAAGGCTAGAAAAAAAGCCCTTGTGTTGCCTTCCCTAGCCCCCTCACTCTTGTCTGTGTCCTAAGACTACTCCATTCTTTCTTCTCTTTGCCCTTTGGTTCTTTCGCTTTACAGCAGGGGGGTATTAAGAGTCTCCAGCTTAGCCCGTTCAAACAGCGATGGGAACCGCGAGCGCACAGACACACACACACACACACACACACACAGACACACACACTCACCAGATAGTTCATTTTCAGCTCTCTTGTACGTCGCGCGACCCCAGGGAGAGAGTTTCGGGGGCCGGAATTCGGCCGGAAAAAAAGAAATATCTTCTCGGGCCGGCCTGGAATTAAAGTTCCCTCTCGTCTCCAAGGTGAAAAACTCAGGCAGGTCCTAATGCATTCTCCAGCAGTAGTGTGATCTCACAGGGTAAGAATGAGTGGATCCTGTTCCCCCTTCTCAACACAGTCACTTCCAGCTCTCTCTCTGTCCTTCTCCCTCCCTCTCTTTCTCTCTCTCTCTTCTCTCTACGGCCAGGGGGAGGGAGGAATGCGCGGAAACCTTACACCTCCCAGTGCCTCCTCAATCCTAGCGCTCCTCTCCCGCTTCGCCATTGGACGAGGCCTCGCTTCTTATGCTAATGAGGCTTGCCCGCTCTCTCCCCTGCCTGTGTGGAATGTGCAGCCTCCTGCCTGGAACTTGGAGGGACATATAGTCTCATTCTCAATGTTTTCCCCCTGTTCTCTCTGGCTCTCTCTCTTTCTGTCCATCTCTCCCTCTCTCTGTCTCTCTCTCCCCTTCCTCGCCCTCTCTCTTCCTTCTTTCCCCATTAACACTTTTTCATTTTTGGCTTTCCATTCCCTGATTTCCATTCCCTTGTTTTGACATCGCCATCTCCTCCATGAAAATGCTTCCGTTTTAGCATTCTCCATGTCTTTGCATCACTGTGCTGCATGCAAAGGCACATACATGTTCACATGCATTTTAATACTGAAATGATATCATAAAAAATGATATATTTAAAATGTCATATAAAATATATATAAAAAAATGTTACATATATAAAAATGACCACTCCATTAAAACTCATTTTCCACAATGTCCCGGAATACTTGCGCCTTGTTCACAAGCAGAAAGAACTAAAGCCAGATGTCTTGAGTGAATGGGTTTAAAGAGGAAATGAAAATTGACTGGGCAGAACAGGTGAAACTGGGCCATTAATACCAGGGTGAGGCATTTCACCCAATCACAGAGGAGCTATCTGGAAACCAGTGTGGTCTAAAGACCAACAATGGGCAATTCTGTTGGAAAAGCAAAACAATACAAAAAGAGGAAAAGTCAGGCCTGTTATTTGACATAAAATTGTGAAAACGAGACCAAGCACACCTGCATGTCGAGGGTTTGAATCCTAGGATGCTGCTATACCCTTGAGCAAGGCATCAAACCCCAACTGCTTGAACACATATCCAGCTGTATACAAACCAAAACACTGCCACGAAAAACCTCCATACATCTGGACATCATCAAAGAAAACGAACCATTAAATATAGAAATAACATCCAGTTATACCATTAGTAGAGCAGCACACATTATCATACTGCTGTTCACGAGTCGAAACAAACAACACAATAAAAAAACCTCACTCACTGTAGCGCGGCTCAGCAACAACTCCATTTCATGCATTAGTACAAACGATGTACGCGATAGAGCCTGACGTGACAGACGCGCTCCTAAACAGAAAGTACACGATGTGTCCCTGAAACGGTCAGACAGGGCTGTTTCCTTGAAGCAAGGGAAGGCACGGCCGTTGCAGATTCAGAGGAATAATATATGCGATGCGGTTCAAGTGAATTTCTTGTCAGATATAAAATAATGAAATCTTGTGGGTTCAGGCGGGAAATATGTCAACACATCGGTATTATGACATTGCGTTTCCAGTTACAAGGAACGGCACAAGATATCTTATTATTGCCTTTAGAGAGTACATATATATATGCTTTAAAATAGGAAAAACGTGAAAATGTAACAGGTCTGATCGTAAATTGTACCCAATATTAATATGCAAGAGAGTTCACTGTATTTTTTTAGCACATGTAAAAATGTGGTTTTGGAAAATTGCTGACTTATTTACATGCAAGGAAAATACTTTCCATTGCAAGCATTCGGAAGCTGTTCATATTTTCTGAGAAATTATTCAGATGTGTGACAAAATGTCGACAAAAAGCAAAAAACGTATTTACATCGCAACTATCAAAGGATGTAGTGCACTCATACTGTATAATCATTGACATCACATCCTCACAGAGCACTGTCCTCAAAAACAGTAGCTGGGGTATGTCAACAGCAGAGTAATGACAGTGAGAGAGACCACATTCAACCAATGAGAGGCACAAACACTCAAAGACAATGATGTGTGTGTGCTTGTGCGCGTGTGTGCGTGACTGTGTGTGCGTGTGTGGTTGGCACCCCATATACAGTATGTGGATGTGAGAGAGAAATCGAGAAAGGGAGAAAGAATGTGTGTGCGTGCATGTGTATGTGTATGTGTTTGCGTGAGAGGGAGGGCCAAATTGTGTGTGTGTGCGCATGTGTGTGTGTATTTGTGTGTGGAAGACGGAGAGCTAAGGTGCATATGTGCATGTGTGTGTGGCACCCCATATGATAGAGAGAGCTAAATGCCTAAATGTTATGTAGAAATGTGTGTCTTCTGTGTGCATATGTTTCTGCAGGTCTGTGTCTATGTGTGTGTGAGAGAGAGAAATAAAGAAAGGGAGAAAGAATGTGTGTGCATGTGTGTGTACGTGTGTGTGTTTGTGTGCGTACGTGCGTGTGCATGTGTGCCTACGTACGCGTGTTTGTGTGCGTACGTGCATGTGTTTGTGTGTGTACGCGCGTGTGTTTGTGTGTACGTGTCTAAATGCGTGCGTATTCTCTGCATGAGCAGGACAAAGCTCCATGTTTGTGTGTGTGTCCTTGAGTGTTTTCCTGCGCCGGCTCTGAGCAGTGAACTCCCTGATAGTGAGAGGAGGGGGTAGCTCCACATTAACCAGGTCATTAGACTCACAGCCTGAGAGCTGTGCAGTACAGGCAACCCGCAACCTGCCCTCCCCCAGGAACCGCAAGCTACCGCACGCCCCCACCCCCTCCCCACACCTCCCCAACACGGCCCACCGCTGCTGGGAGGAATGTGGAAACTGTGACACACCGGCTCCCTCCTCGGGCTAGCGCTGCCGGGTCAAAGGTCGTCATCCCCGGCAACCGAGCTGGCAGGCGGGCAGCGGAGCGAAATGTCACATTGACACACAAACGCGCACACAGGCCGAGGAGACAGTCGCGGGAATTTCTCACAGATGGGTGCGTCACACAGGAAAAGCGTCCGCTTTCTCCCAATCCTTTTTTCATAAGCGCTGGGAATTCCGCTCGCTTATCACGGCCGTCTCCTCAAACTGTCGCCTCTGCGCACATCTCATCTCCATGGGGACGGAGCCGCTCTCTCAGTCGCTGGCGATTTCACTGCTTACGCACGCAAACACACACACACAGCGCTGATATCTTTACAGCACTGCCGGAGCCCGACGCGGAAGTCACGCACTACCCCTTCAAAGTGTTGGTGAGGTCACTGCTGTCAATTAAACAGACGCTCCCATGTCACCGTGATGATTAGAATATCACATCACACGGCATCTCAATTAGTTTCCCCTTGCACGTTGGCTAATGAACCTTCCTCCTTCGGGGCCTTCAGATTAAAATGCATGCTTGTCAGTAGAAAAAGAACAAAAAGTCCAATTCAGTAGCACAGGTGCTTGAGGAAACTATCCAGGACATATTAGCTCATAATTTTTGACTGTAGTGCCAGAACCAGGCTGGCTCATTACACCCCTTTCCACTGTAATGCCAGAACTGGCTGGCTCAATATACCCCTTCCCACTGTAGAGCTGAACCAGGCTGGCTCATTATACCCCTTCCCACTGTAGAGCTGAACCAGGCTGGCTCATTATACCCCTTTCCCACTGCAGAGCTAAACCAGGCAGGCTCATTACACCCCTTCCCACTGTAGTGCCAGAACCAGGCTGGCTCATTATACCCCTTCCCACTGTAGAGCTGAACCAGGCTGGCTCATTACATCCCTTCCCACTATAGAGCTGGAACCAGGCTGGCTCATTACAGCTTTTTCCCATTGTAAGCCAGAACCAGGCTGGCTCATTATACCTCTTTCAATTTGTAAAGCTGAAAACAGAAGCACAGATATACCTGTCCATTACTGGGTTTCAGAACAAGTGTAAAAAAAAAAAGAATGTCTATAGCAAGGAAATGAATGCCAACCTCAACTGACCACACCATAGCAGGTTACAAGGACATATAGAAATAAATCTCTCTCTGCATGTTTCCAACAAACACATAGATGTCAGTACTTTCAGAGAGTGGTCAACTCTATTCACAGACTCTGAAAGCGGTAGCCTCACCTACAGAATCATCTAGAAACAGTTTCTGGTGAAACTTTTTCTCTGGTCACAAGCTCAAGAGATATAGGAAGGACAGCTAATAACAATATTGTTAGCGTCTCTGGCAGCTAAAGAACAGCACCACTTCCGGCGCAGATAAACCGGGGACAGAACTACAGCGGAGGTGCAGATCTCGGTCCGACGGCGTGAAAAGGGCAGTGAGGGGCGGGCTCTCTGGGGGCTCCTCCCCTTCATCGGGCGCACCGGGGCTGGGGCCCCCGGGGCCGGCGGATCGGGGAACAATGGAGACAGTGAGCGGATTTTGGAGCGGTTCTGGAGAACACTGGGCCCATTGTGCCAGTCCAGAGAGCCCGAGAATTCCTCACACCTACACACTGACCTCCCCTTCACGTTCCCCCTCACCCCCGAAAACCCGGAACGTCCTTCTCCTCGCTCCAGCCCGCTCCCTGGCTCCCCGGCGCGCCCTCCACCTCTCCCCTCTCGCCCCGTTCGCGGCGGAGTGCGGCTTTCGTCATGCTGACGCCAGCGGAATGCCTGGAGACACTGCGCTGCCTCTGTAGTGCTTGAGATGAAGATCAACATGGAAATATGAATGGAGATATGGAAACATGAGCGTCCGCTTTCTCCAAGATCAAAATGCCTTTTGTATTTTGGTATTTTGTTTGAATACACGATTGTAACCACGTTCCAGCGCTGCCACGTCGTTGGAGGTCCATGCACATGCTCACAAAGAGTGTGTGGTCAGATGAAGCTACTGAACGATGTTGATGTGACTTGTCACCAGTAGGTCTAAATGTTCTTTCTGGGTTTTAGTTAAGCAACATGCATTTTATTTATTTTGGCTTTTGAGAATGGGATTTTATCATTTCCGTTTTTTAAAAGTATTTGAACTTTCACATTGAGAGGCCCCACACACCCTTCCAGAACTAGAGTGCAGTCAGCCATGTCTGAAAAATGATTTTTCACAAAGCACACCTGACCTCATTTGACGGCCCTGTCAGGATACCGATGACTGACTGACTGTCAGGTCGGGCTTAGTTGCGTGAATTTCCAGGCTTAGAGAATGTGCCAAGCAAAGCAGAAGGGTGCCCATAATGATGAGGTGATTTGTGTTTACTCAGCGTGAGCGAGATTAGCAGGGGCGGCCGTCTCGCGTCGAGTGAAGCAAACACAAACGGAACAAGCACCCATTTTGTACCTTACAACACTCCCACACCTCCCCCACAAAAAATATTGACAAACACCTGCCTGAGCAGAGAGGACAGGTCACAGCATGCCATTAGGGTGAGGAAAGAGAAATGAGAGAGGAAAAGAAAGAGAAGGTGGACAAAAACAACAAAAAGCATGAAAGACATTGGCAGTTACCTGTTTGGTTTTAGATATCTCCCTTACAGGCAGCTCTTTTTGTGTATGCTTTTCCGCAGTGTTTGAGGATGCAGACAGCAACTCAGGCAAAGAGAATGACAGAGACTGCTTTCTACTCACTACATCTGGCATACATCTCTGGCTGTTCAGTGAGAGCTTGACAGCGAAGCAGACTACAAACAGGGCTGGCATTGTGTGATGATGGGTGACTGTACAAAAAAAAAACCCTCGTCTCTTTTTGTGTCCCCGTAGACGGGGCTGCAACTACTGTACAGAAACCAAACTGTAAGCGGAACGTCGAGTTATAAAAAAGCCTCTCATTCTCGCAAATCTGCTGTGAAATTACCACAACTACCGCAGCGACTTTAGCAAGCACTCAGAGGAGGCTACACACTAACTGAACCAGTGAAAGGCAGTCACTTGACCTCCTGGAGGAACTAAACAAGCGGAGCATCATGGGAAGGGGCTGTTAGGGGCTCTGTGGGACATCGTTTCCTTCACTCACACCGTGCCTGGCCTTCAGGCCAATTGTACCAATCACACAGCTCAGTGAAGGACAGTTAAACTGACGCCTCCTTTAACCGCAGCTGTCAGTCACCCGCCATGGTCCCCGCTCTATGGCTGTGTGCTTTCTCCCCTCGGCAGCTCGAAGAAAAACAAGAGGAAGAAAACAAGAGGAAGAGTACCGCCCACCCTCTTCAAACTCGCGTCAGAGACACTAACGCCTCGGCTTACGCTTGACCCTGACTGGATGCCGCAATCCAAGAAACGGTGTCTTTCACCGACAGACTGACCCAGTTGCCCGCTGGCTGATTGGCCCACTGACTCCACTCGTTGTCTCTGGCAGTAAGAGCGGTTCACCACAAGAGGCGCCATAACAGATCACCAAAGGTCAGAAAAGTAGCCTCAGCCAATGTATAAAATACGTGTTCAGTTCCCGTTTCCCGATGACAGGCAGTAAATCCGCATCCTGTGGGAAGAGCCAGGGATGGCCTCCCAGCATGAAAGGGAAAGGCTCCCACATCCCAGCCTGAGGGAGTAAACAAGGCACACTGCCGCGGCCATAAAAACAAAAATATCCTCCATCATAATGAGCGCTTACAAACGCATTCCTCCCTCAGGACCCAGATTCATTTGAGCAGCACCAAACGTAATTTCCATAGATAATTGTGTTTGTTTATTTGCAGATTTTATATATTTCATTTTTGTTTCTCCTATCAGCGAGGCTCGTTAATACTTTGAGATGATTAAAAAACTATTCAGAATCACAAAGTAGCCTTTTTTAATCAACGCTGGTCACACAAAGCAGCCTCGTCTTCTGTAAATGTGATTAACGAAGCCGGGTAATTCTCCTCTCTATTTTTCCCCCCGCTGTAATAAAAAGATTAGCATTAATGTGGCGGGAAGTTAACAGAATTATTTCCGTCTGGGGAAAAGGGAATGGGAAGGGGGGGGGGGGTGGACTTCCAGGGTTAACGGAGGCAATGTCACGGGTGACCCCGCCCCCCAGCCCCTCCCCCATTCGGATTAAAGATGGCGTCAGCAAAACAAACGTGCGTTCCTCCGAGATTCTCCACCTCTCCTCATGATGAAGGCTTTTGAGACAAAGAGAACTTCCGAAGCTCACGAACCTGGAAAGAAAGGAAATTAAACTCTGTCCCAGTCTGTTAATTAGACAGCTCTGATTGCTTTTCGACACAGCAATCATTCGCTCCCATTCCAGCTCCCCCGATAGATGGTTTCCTCAAGCTACGTTCTTCAGAAATAATCTAGGAAGATCTCTGACTACAGTGGCTCACGCTAATGCAGTGGTTACAGAACACATGTAGCTACGAGAAGCTACCAGTGCATATCTCCAACTGAGTGGCGTACAGAAACAATATCTGTATCTGTATCTGTATCTGTTTAACCATGTGAATTATCTGCCTTTCTATCTGCATTAAGATAAAAGTACAGAGGTGGGCATGGTTTAAACTGGATGTTGTGAAAACGATAGAAAATACCAGTTTCATAGCCTAAAGTGTTGTGCTTTCAAAGCACCAGATTTACTGTGAAATATCATTGATCATGAAGTAGAGTATAACAACACAATTTATTTTTAAAGCTGCCAATTGACCAAAATGTTGCTGGACTCAAACTGCCAAAGAAGAATGGGTGGAACTAAGATGGCAGTTAGGCTTAGTATCTTACTCCCTCCAGCCATGATAAGATCCGTACCCCGGTTGGGCCCTTGAACAAGACCCTTATGCCCACATTGCTCCTAGGGGGATTGTCCCCTGCTTAGTCTAATCAACTGTAAGTCACAGAAAGACACAGCCATAAAAGACATGACATCACTGAGCGGATATTGAAAGGATTAGCAGCAAACGACCAAGCTGAATTTAAACTGAGTCAAGCACTGTTCATTCATAAATACATCTGTAAATGTAGAGAGAAATGCATTCAAATTTATATTTTATTGCGTTCAAGAAATTGCCATTGCATCATAATTCTCCTTTGGACCTAGCGGATTTTAGATGGACACAAACACAGTTATAGATTACTACGTGATTTTCCATTTCTTATAACTGGAAAGCATTTCCATTTAGGCTAATGCTGTCTTATTGTGTTTTCTTGGCAACAAATGACAAAAGGAAAAAAAAATCTGAATATTGCTGGTCAACCTCAGCAAGAAAAAATATCTGTGTATTTCCAAACAAGGCATTCAAGTTTGGATACACCCCTACCCCACACACTACTGCAGGGCAGTAGAGTGCCATTATAGGAGGAACTGAACCCCAAGCAGTACAGTCCCAAGTTCCAATCGCAGGTTGAGAGCTACTATTGTGTGGGTCCTTTTTTTCCACCGTTAAGTAAGATACCAAACTTTATAATAAGTAAATGTGGACATTGTGTCTGCCTAGCAAATGAAAATCATCTGACCTTGCTATACATGGATAATAAAAAGTTTAATGTTGAGAACTGGCATTTTGCCCAAACTCCAAGAATCTCTGCTTCTACTATGAGTGCAGATAATCTATGCGATTCCATGCATCAATAACTGTGAATAAATCATCAGTCAGTACTGAAAATGATCCTTAACTAATCTCAAACAAAGCTCTCCTGTTGCCCAGTCATTTTAAACAAAAAAAGCTCAATGTTTATGATAAATGAAATGCACAGCTGGAAGAATTATATATGGCTTGGTTGGGGAATTCTCAGGCCACGGTTTGACTACTGGTAGGGTCCTATAAGCCATGTTGACCACACTTACCCTCCTATACATATATCTGGGAATTCAAAACCCTCTGTATCCGTCTCTGTCTCTGTCTCTGTCTCTGTCTCTCTGTCTCTGTCTCTGTCTCTGTCTCTGTCTCTGTCTCTCTCTCTCTCTCTCTCTCTCTCTCTCTCTCTCACACACACACACACACACACACACACACACACCTCCCCCTCTCTCAGGAATGCAGGAATGTGGATTCCGCTCTCAGATCGCGACAGGATTTTGAGCCTTCACTTCCAGGCCTAGCGTTTCCTTTAGGGTCCTAAATGACAGGAAACCCCCCTTTCTGAGTCACTGTTCAACAATGCGGCCAAGGGGGTCACATAGCTAATACATAATGGATTCCCAAAAACGCCAAAATGGTCAGACAAGCTGGCACAGATCTAGACAATGTCCTCCACATGAACACAATGGCCACACTTCTACAATGTGCAATGGGGCCTCAGCATTGACTGTGAAACTGGCAGGAGTTCTGAGCAGAGATCCTGATTCTCTCCACTGAGATGGTAGCAGAGCTATGGGCTCAGGGTTCGGGATCTGAGATTGGAAGCAGGGATTTTTGTCTTTGTCAGGCACACAGCTATTATATTGAGCCATTCAGCAAAAGCACTTCACCTCAATTGTGCCAGCTCTACAACAGCTATTTTATTTGTGTTTTAGCAGTTATGGTCATAGAAAAAAGGTTAATGTTTTGGTAATTATTGAAAAACAGGTGCTGTGCTAAAACTGTATTCATTAAAAGCTAATAATCTGGCACACCGTGTCTTGTGTCCTTCAACAGCATTTTCGCACTGGGTGTTATAACCGCATTACAGTAAAACACACATAAATAGCAAATACAAAAGCCACTTAAAAGATTGAATTCAAAGGGAAGTGAGGGGGTCGAGAGTTTCAGATATAACCTGCATCAGTGGTAAAGTAGGTCTCCATGGCAAAAGGATATTATGTCTGTCAAGTGTAGAAATGATTCAATAATGCCCTGATGCTCAGCAGGCTGGGAGAAGGATTGCTTCATATCTCCTGCCGTATTTCCAGATGAGACAAGATGGCAGGAAGGTGCCAGCTGACTGTAAGCTCAAATCACCAGGGGAACCAGTGGACAAACTAATTCACCACAGCCAGCCCAATACAATAAAAAAAGGGAAATCAAGCCATAAATACAGGTAACGTGATAAGGAACTGGAGTCGTGACTACCGTGGTTGGCGGGACTGCCCCATCGGTAACCACCAGTTAGTAATATGATTACATTTTGTGCCTATTTGTAACTGTCGCCTAATGCAATATGATTACAAGTCACAGCAATATGTATCCGTTATGTACTACAGGGCTAATGAGATTACGCTTCTCAGCCAATGGCAGCTGCAGACTCACTTCCTGTTTCAAGTAATCAGCATATTCACAGGAGGAGCTGAAAATTGTTCTGAAGCAAAATATGTGGTTCTAGGATATATAGACTTTGAATTCATTTCACATGATCAGAATTAGTGCAAACACTGCACCATCACCCTTGCCCCCTATTAGAGCTCTGAGATATCAGTTAAGCGCTAAAGAAAATACACTGAGTGTACACAGCACGAGTGCTCTCTGCAGCACCTCAAAGCACTTGACAAGCTAGACTCAAATGGCTGTCCAGACAGATGGGTCTAGAACTGGGAATAAAAAACTAGTCTTCAGGAATGTTCCGGAGATGCTAACAGGCCAGTGCACTTCCTACAGAGAGCATGTGTTTAAGCATTAGGTCAATTTGATTGGAGAAGCAGGACGGGGGACAATGATGAATGGCTTTGTTTGTGTGTTAGCAGAGGAATCCCGAATTGAGTTTTAAAGGAGGACGGAGGCCAGTTAATAAGCTAAGTGGAATGAGCTAGAGAGATAATCCTGGAACAAGACTGTACAGGAGAGGAGGAGGTGAGGAACTAAGCCTCACACAAGCAGGAGATTGGCATAAAGAAGAGCAGCCAGGCAGAGCGGCGGGAATGTTAGGAAGATTTACTTCAAATCAAGATGTGACGACAGTGCAGGTGGAGGGGCAAGTCTCCATCATTCTGTCTCAGGATGTGTGAATTCATCACAGAGCAGCGCATTTATCGCATGCAGACAACTAGAGCGATTTACAAGGCAAGAGAACACACATGCATCCACGTGAGTTATGCTAGCCAGAGTGTCGAACCTGGCTAGTAGGGCAGTGAGACCGGCAAGGGTGTACAGTAAACAACATCCTTAGACTGTTACATTTAGACCTAGAACCTAGAACCATGATACAAATTATAGGTGCATACAGTGGACAGGGCAGCAGCACTGATTTCTGATCTGTTATAGTGTGGGAGATTGTCCCATGACCTTTGCTCCCTGACCTGAGATCAGCATTGCTCTGTGGAGGGGTCCTGAGCACTTTAGAGCGAAACCCAATATCCCCCAAAGCTGCTGAGTACAGAGAGCACCACTGCCCCCTGCAGTCTGAAAGGAGTCAAACAGCCAGGAGTAATGGACCAGGGTTGGGGTCAATTCCACTTCAATCCAGTAATTTTTTCTAAATGAACCCAACTTCGATTAATTAACTGAAATAAATCCTCGTAGAGGATTACGGGGCATCCTCCAATTCGTGAATTGAATTTCCGTTCATTTTCTGAATTGGCTGAAGTGAAATGGAGTTGACCTCCAACCCTGGGAATGGCGGTCACGCTGCAGTCGCAGGCTAAGATGATGAAGTGGCTTATTAACAGCCTCCGCAGCGTTAGCGGGAGGCTCTGGCGGAAAGCGGTCACTGCCCCCGCGAACGCGCTGACGGGGAAAGTCAGAGAGGCCCGGAGGACAAGCTCCAGCCCGTTGCGTACGCGGCACATCCAGACCTGCAGCGTGTCATGGCCGACAGGAGAACAGCAGGCACTGTAAAACAATTTACAACCGCTGAGATCATAGCAAGAAAACCCCCAACAAGTCACACACATATTTCCGTCCTTCCTTGCTCTCTCCTTCTCTCCCTCCCTCACCGACTCTTCCGGCATCTCTCCATTCTTCTACATCTGCCACTCTGCCATCTACGTTTCACTCTGTCTTGGTAAAATGTGTGTGGGTAAAATGTGTGTGGGTAAATTGTGTGTGGGTAAAATGTGTGTGGGTTGGGGTTTTGTCGGATCTGGGACAGGAGGGTCTATGAGCGCCCTATAAAAGGAGAAGACCTGTGTACTCTGACTACAGACTGCATTGTTATGTGTTCTCTGTGTTTTATTTACAATTTTAATTAAATGTATTCCACTGAACATGAATTTTCTCAATTTGTATTGAGCAAAAATAAAAACCAAGATTTAAGTCCTCTGAAGTGGAGGCAAAACTAAAACTTCTCTCTCTCCCTCTCTCTCTCTCTTTCCCCTCTTTCTCTTTTCTCCGTCCTAGCTGGAATAACAAAGCCGTCCAGAGCCCCCTCCCTCTCCTCAGCACTGGGGTCCTGGCTGCAGGGCGGGGCAGCGCAAAGCCAGGTGCCTTCTCTGTCCCCCGCGGGGGACATTAATTACCCCTAAGTTACAGCCCCCATGGGGCCGGCGGTGCCGAAACGGGGCAGTGGAATGTGTCAGGAGAGAACACAGTGACCCCCCACAAACAGACCCAACGCACCTTCACCACCCTGACACACACCGACTATGACATCATCGCAAGGGTGGCTTCAAGGGGTCGCGGTCTCGAGAGGTCATGGGTCAGCTCCGGAGCCGAGCTTCTCACCCTTGTGTTTAATTTAACACTCTGACACACTGCTGAAAAACCCATTTGAGGATGAGAGGAGGGGGGAAGTGTCACTCCTGTCAGATAATTACCCCTAATGAGGCGATAGGATCGCACCCATTTACCGATGCTTATCATGTCATTTGTTGAGACTGCTTACAGTGCTCTCTCTCTCCTCTCTCTGTGTCTATCCTGTACCTCTCACTCAAATTTAAAATGCTTTATTGACATGACTCTCTTTCCCCCTCTCGGTTGCTCTCCTCCCTCACTGCCTCTCTCATTCTCTCCTCACTCCTTTTCCTCTCTCACATACACAACATCTTCGTACATCACACGCTTACCAAAAAAATAGGCAATTAGGATCAAAAAGGTCAGAGAAAATAATGCAGATCTGGAAATCAGCTATTAAGAGCCTTTCAAAGCCAGGAGGACAGCCAAGCCTCCATTTGATGAAGATGAAAGGAGCTTGGACAGAATGCCCCCCCCTCCTAACCCATTGTGTAATGCTAGGCTCTTAGCTAGAGCAGCAAAAGAGCAGGAATGCACTTCCTGCTTCAGAAGCACGGCCTTCTGGGAACAGGCTCACGATAGAGCAAAGAGAGACATGGAGAGAGACAGGCCGAAACACAGAGCACTCCTTACAGACGTGCCTGCCATTTGACCTCCGACCTTGTGCTGTGCCTCCAGGTCATATCCAGTATAAAGAGCCCCATGTATAGTCCCCCCATAAATCCCTTTGACACCGGACTGTATGTATCTATGATTAGGGGTGACCTAATCCTGAGGAAGATGAATGGCTGCGCATCGGATCAGTGCGCTCCACGCTTGCGTTCAGATGGTGACCAATGGAAGTAACACAGGGGTGATGTCATTCCGTGGCACTAAACTGAAGGCGCACCCTTCGGCCACCAGGAGGCACTGGTGCATCCTGCCCAGTCCGGCTTCCAGCCAACCGAGCTACCCTTTGGGCCCTCAAAAATGCAAAAGGAAGCTCTAGATGTAGGATGCAGATAGGGAGTACCGCAGATCATGGAATTTTCCTTGTGAAGAAAGGAAAAAAATGAATGCAGAGAGAGAGTAACAGGTTATATCAATCTGGCAATCATCTACCTATGACTCCCAGGTTGATATGACATCAAGGTCTGTGTGTCTACAACAAACACAGACAAGACAGACATGCGCACACACACACGCACACACACACATACACACACACACAGACACAAAAATTTCAACATTGACATACATTATTAATTTCCCTACATACAGACCAGCAGCCCACAGTCGTGTACCAGTCCAGTACATTCAGAGCTGCATTAATGTGCTGGATTTGCTGGAGAATGGCTTTCCTGACGAGGAGATCATTTAAAGCCCATCTCCTAGAGCAGCTGGAGGCAGAGTACTCCACAGCATGGGGCACGATTAGGACCCAAGAAGAAGAAAGGAACCGGGAGAGGACAAGAGCGAGCCAGAGATTTCAGTCAAATAAAATATTTCATTCTACCATTTCTCAACAATCGAGAGTCACGCTGCTAATTGCACTCGGCTACATCCCGCGATAGACAGAAGAAGATGGTCGGGTATATGAGAAGAAGAGAGGAAGGGAAAGAGAAAAAGAAGAAGAAAACGGTCCCCTCAGTCGGCTGGCCTTTGAGCTAATTCAATAACCTTCACTGAACATTACTGTCCATCAGGAGAGCAGGAGAGCACTGGTGAATATGTGGGTCAGAATTCAAGCCAGCCTGCTTTATTCAACCATCCACAGGTTGCAGTTCATGCTAAACATGCCAACTGTCTACCTGCCAGGCTGTATACCAGAGGGTAAGAGTCTGCAACTACGCATAGACACACACAAACACACACGCACACGCGCACACACACACAGACGCACACACGCACCAGCGCACACGCAAACACACATACGCACATGCGCGCACACACACACACACACGCGCACACACACACACACACACACACACACGCGTGAGCACACAGACAAACACATGCATGCACATGCACACACACACACACACACATGCGCGCGCCCACACACGCACATACACACCAGCGTGCACACAAACACACGTATGCACATGCGCGCACAGACACACAAACACATGCATGCACATAGGCACACACACAGACACCTAGACACGCACCAGTACGCACACACACATACACATGCACACACAGACACATACTGTACACACACTGACACACACACACACACACACTGGCCAGCACACTCACTGCATTCTAACAAAAGTACCGATAATCCCCAAAACACGAGCTGGTAAACGCAGAAACTGCACTCTCACAAAGCTACCCATAATCCTCACAATGGCCTCCAGCACAGATGGTGTCAGCTTTGCGTTTGCGCTTGTTTGGTTTTTGTTTTATTTTTCAGTTGCTGCTGTTGTTTTATTGAATGGATTTTGTCTTTTCCCTGTGAAGTGTGGATTCAGAGATATTGCCAAACCACAGCAAGCGGGAGAGAAACTGAGTAAATCCTGTTCTACAAGCCACTCCATACTGTTCTTATCTATGTGCAGTGCCTGCACTAACTGGCATTCAACACTGAACTTGTGTGAAGCCTTACTGCACATGTTAATCTTGCTACTCAAATCACGGTCCTCGAGGGCTGAGAGCTGCTGGTTTTCCACCCTCCCTTTGCCTGGGAGTCAGGAGTGAAGCCAGCCTGGCCAATCAGTAACACTACTTGTTCATTTACTAGGGAGAAAAGAAAACCAGGGCTGGATTTGGATTCGAGAAGACAGTTTTGAGTATCCATGCGTTAGTCCATGCTGTAGCTGGGAACCATCACTCTAGTAGGCCTCTTCCGATGTCTTTTTCCTCTGGACAGGTTCTTTCTAATGGTGCATGCAGGCCAAATATTTCCAATGTACTTTAAAAAAAAAACAATACATATTAATAATAATGATGTATAACTTATATTGTATATGTGTGCACAATATATTAATGTACTGTTTAATATTGCAAAATGTATATTCCTACCAAATGCTGCGAGTCTGTCACTGGCTGGTGGCATTCTAATATTGCTCAAACACAGAGCTGGGTACAGTTGTAATTTATGATTAACTTGAATTATATATTTTTTCCTCGAGTGGTCATAAGGCCACAATTATATCTATGGTGTGCACTCCGTTAACTGGTAACCCAAGCTGTACCTGGTGCCTGTAAAACCTCACTCTACATGCCACACCATGCTGCACCTACCTCTGCTGACGCGCCCTGTAAGCAGTCAAACATTTTACAGAACACCTGTGGAGAGGATGAGACAAAGCAGGTGAGGAAAATGTCCTGTCAACGATGCTTCAAAAGCCAGCTAAACCAGGTACAAGTAGACAGTCACACTCCCAACACAAACTAAACCAGAAGCAACAGCCTGACAGTCACACTCCAAACACAAGCTAAACCAGAAGCAACAGTGTGACAAGTCTTGCTCCAAACAGATCTAAACCAGAAAAACAGACACCCATTAAAATTCCAAACTACGGCTAAACAAAGAACAACTATTTTGTTACGAAGAATAGATCACCAGAAACAACAGCCTGAGTCACGCTCCAAACAACAGCTAAAACAACATCCTGTCAGTCACATTCCACATACCATTTAAACCAGGAAAAATAGCCTCTCAGTCACATTCCAATCAACAGCTATACCGGGAACTCCAGACTGAAACTCACATTCTAAACAAAAGCTCAACCAACAACAATGGACCTTTAGTCATGTTCCACAGAAAATCTCGACAAGAAACAACAGCCTGTCAGCCAGATCAAGTCAAGTTCCAAACAACAGTCGCCTACAACATCTAACATAGGGACAAGAGACTGTAGATGGCATCCATAACCACAGCCATGAAGTCTAAAATGTAGAAAAATGTACAAGCACATTCCAAACAACAGCTCAGCCAGGTACAATAGTCTTATAATTATGTTCAGAGATTCACAAATCCCAAGGCTCACATTCTCGCACATTTGGCCTTGTCCATAACTCAAACTGGTGATTGTGAATGAGGTAGCAGGAATGGGGGAATCAGATAACCAGGCTGCAATGGGGCCTCCCAAAGAGACAGAGAACACAGGTCAGAGGTACAGAGAACACAGGTCAGAGGTAGAGAGAACACAGGTCAGAGGTACAGAACTGCCCTGTCATTCCTGTCCTGTTATGTTCAGGCCTGTTCCCCTTAGCTGGAAATACTGTCCCTCTGTGACCTTTTCCAGCCTCTCTCTCTCCCTTTCCACCTCTCTCTCTCTCCCTCGCCACCTCTCTCTCTCGCTCTCTCTCCCTCTCTCTCTCTCTCTCTCCTCTTCCCAGTCCTCTCTTCTCTTTCTTCACTCCTTCCTTGTGTATTGTAGGGGTCGATGGGTTTCTGTGCCTTGTGATGTTTTGCTGTAGTGTCATAATAAAGTGTGTTAACTCAATCTCCCTCTCCCCATTTCTCTTTCTTTCTTCTTTCTTTCCGCCTTGCGCTCTCTCTCTATCTCTCTCCCTCTGGTCTGTTTCCATCCCAAAAAGCAAAACAGGAGGCACATGGTAACACCTGGGATGGTCTCTCATGTGGGATGGGGGTGTTGAGGGGGGGGTTCCACCGGGACAGGTACAGAGCAAGCCACTGGCTGCCGATCAAAGCACCTGTTGTTTACACAGCTGCGTCCCTCTGGCCTTTCTCTTTCCACCCTATTCTCTCCACTCCATTCGCTGCCACAGACCGTGAAAAAGGCCTTTCTGCGCACGCAAACACGGGCCGGGCCTGCGGTACTGTTACTGTAGCTCACCGACACAAAGAGCTTCTCCAGGTTTACTGATGACAGCGGCTAACTGCAGGCCCACCTGTGTGACAGGGTGGACAGAGCAGCGGAGAGCGTCCTCGCTGTCACCCCAAGGAGAGCGTGGGAAAGCCAGAGGGCTTACTCCTCAGCTACGGTGGCCGTCGGTGCCGTTTCAGCCGGGACATGCCGAAGAGAGCTCGTCCCATACAGCGTAGCCTACGTCTCGTACAAAGTGATGCCGTTAAAAAAACGACCAAATTTGGCATGCTATATGGATGCTGTGAGCCAGAAATGTAATTAATTTGATGAATATCCAGGATTAAACACATTTCCTTCCTATGTGGTGTAAGTAGACTTTTCACCATCTGGTAGTAAAATTAAGGTACTGTTGAAGTTCTTTTGTGGAACCACTGAGCTGGTCTTTCAGTGAGGAACATAACCAATTCAACGGCAACTTAGTCACAGCCAAAATGGGAGCTGACAAGGAGATTTGATCCAGTACTACCACGGGAAAGCAGTGGTTAACCAGCCAGGGAACCATACTAAAGACACCACCTGGACACGGTGCTCAAGAGAAAAGAGTCACAAAGAGAGCCTCTCACTCATAATGTCAGAAGAACCCGAGGGCTCTGTCCTCAAAGACTCTGGTATCAAATGACCTCAAAGCAGAACGACTGACCCCTTGTGAGACTTCAAAGAAGTAGGTGGTCCCCGTGACCCTCTCCTCATTTTAGGGGCCCTTTGAACCATGGGTGGGAGAGAGGGGCCTGTATTGCAGGGATCCAGCCTACAAGCTCTAGTGTCATGTCTGAACAAGCTTCTTCTTTTTTAAAACAATATGTCCAATGTGGGGCTGCGTAGGTCCAATTCACACCCGAATTTGGAGTGTCCAATTGTGCCCCAACCATGTTCATGGAACAACCCCACTGCCCCCCACACATGCGCCTGAACCACCCCGTCTCCCTCTCCACACCAGCGCCCACCTCACACAGTGTGGGACTGAAGGCAAGCAGACCATAGGAGCCCAAATACCCAGCAAGAAACGGCGGATTAACATGGACCAACAATTGCTCATTGCCCCCAACTGGGTTAGCAGCCACAGTCAGCACTGGCAAGGCCAGGTTTCCACCCGAGACCATGAGGCTCACCCCTGCACCACAGCATGGTGCCGCAACAGAATGCGCCACCCAGTAGTCTGTCCTGTTTCAACACGCAACTGTTTTGCAGGACACAAGGTGATGTCACTTCCTGTTCAACTTCCGCTGAACAACACAAAGCCAGGGCAGATGGATACAGTGCAGAATGGCCCCTAGGGCTCCACTCTGGCTGCCCGGTCCTAGCCAGAATCAGAGAGGATTGTGGGTAAAGGGAGCGACAGAGACCGATGGACAGAGCATTGCAGGACGTCAAAGGATTTATCCCCCTGAGATACCGTCTGCAGCACAGTAACCCCCCACTACACACACACATAGGCACACACACACTCAAGAACCCACACACACACATACACTAACTCTGACATTGGGATCAGGGGGTCTGAGAGGGTTACCATGGATACCACACATGAAAAAACCCTCAGAGACAAGCTGGTTTCATCCAGCTCTGTAGATGTCCACCAGCTCTGTAGATACGTTCCTGTGTGACAGTCCTTCACCATAAAGCAAGCACGACTCCCCCTAGAAGAAGCACGCAAGTGCCCCCCTCTCCCAATTACATTATCCTCTATTGCTTGATACCACTCGTGGTTACAGTAACCAAAGAAGAGAAAAGAGAATGACATTCTTGAATAAAATGATACACTAGAGCTGAACGATTAATCTATTTCACACCGACGTCACGATTATAAATGATAAAGTTTGAATATAACGTCGTCCATCTGGAGAAGTTATTGTGAACTGCACATATAACACCGGGACATTTAAATTACGTTGCTTGCGGTGCCTAAGGACGCTTCTGAACATCGTGATCTCAGTCTGACAGGCAATCGCAAGCTGAATACTTAGCAAAGGCTGCATGATGTGTCTCAAAGTGCTTCTTGAGAGGTGCGACTTCTAAACATTTAAATGAGCACTTTAAAAATAATCCATGGTTACAGTATTCAAAAGAAAATATATAAGATCATGCACGCTTTTGAAGACTAGAAAAATCCCAGATAAGTAAGCTGCTAATGGTCTCAGTAGCTGGGAAAACAGCCTCTGACCCACACACACGTTCTGCATTACGGTAGGCTGGGAGTAAAGGCCTTGATCATGCGTCTCAGCCTCTTCCAATTAGCAAGGACCACCGGGTGGAGGAGGAGGAGAGAGAGAGTGAGACAGGGAGACAGGAAAAGAGAGAAAGACAGGGAGGGATTAAAGAGAAGGAGGGAGAAAATGGGAGGTAGGGAGTGAGAGGTGAAGGAGAGGGAAGGAGGGACAGAGGAGGGGAGTAAGAGAAGGAGAGAAAGAGAGAAATATGCAAGAAAAGAGAGGGAGGGAGGAAGGTTGGAAAAGGAGGGCGGGAGGGATGAGGGAGTGAAAAAGGGATGAAGAGAGGGAAGTGGGGAAAGGTTATAAAGAGGATGACAGCTGGAGGAAAAGAGGGACCAGCCAAACAGAACAAGAGAGAGAGGCTCGAAGAGAGAACGAAAGGGGAAGTGAGAGCGGGATGGAGAGAGAAAGGAGAGAATTGGGTACAGACTGAAGCACAGAGAGGGGGAATGAAAGGCAGGGACAGAAGGGGCCTGGATGGAGAGATGGAGAAACAGCACTGACAGAAAACTGCAGCCACCCGCCCCGCCCTCCTACTGCAGAAATACAGCACTCACAGTGTCACCTGGAAAGCAGTGTGTGTGTGTGTGTGTGTGTGTGTGTGTGTGTGTATGTCCTTTTGTGTGTGTTTATGAATGTATGTTCACAAATGCTTAAGTGCGTGAGTGTGTAAATACACACAGTACATACTATACAGAATATACGTTCACTATGCAATATAGTCAATACACAATATATAAAATATATGCACAAGGTCACCAGTAGGCAGAATTCAGTGAGTCATGGGTTCTGTGTGTCTGTTTATATTTGAATTATCATAAAGCATGACAACACATTCTCTGTGGAACTGCATGCCCCCATACTCATCGTGCATCTCCTGAGTGAGCTGCACTACTGCACTGTGTCTGCAGGGACCTCAGCTCCCCTGGGAGGCGCCCCCCGCAGGCTTCCCTCAGTGCTGCAGCGGGGCGGTGAGTGACGGGCTCTTCAAAAGGCCGCACAGATAATAGGTGCTGAGCTGTGGAGGCTGAGTGGGCTGGGGTTCAGGGCCGCGGTGAAGGCCTGCAGCCCTGCCTCTCTCTGCAGCTAAAACACTGCTCCTCAATCTGTCTGCCTGACAGGGCTGGGTTATCTCATACACACACACACACACACACACTCACGAGCACCTGCTCACACACACAGACAGTCACACTCACACACACATACACACACACACACACACACACACACACACACATACACACACAGACTCACACACACACACATATACACACACAGACTCACACACACACACTCACTCAGACACACACACACACAAACACACACACACACACACACACACTCACGAGCACCTGCTCACACACACAGACAGTCACACTCACACACACACACACACACACGTACACACACAGACTCACACACACACACATACACACACAGACTCACACACACACACTCACACACACACACACACACACACACACAAACACACACACACACACACACATACATACACACACATGCACACAAGTACACACACACACATACACACGCGGACACAAGCACACACAAGCACATGCACATACACACACATACACTCACACTGCATACACAGCTTTACACAAACCCATACACAGACACACACAGTTAAAAGGCATGAATGTGGATACTCACATGCACACGCCTACGCAAATGTGCAAACATGGCTATACATTCATATTTGAACTGTACATATACACAGACTCTCATACACACATACCCAAGCTCACAAACACACGCACACACAAACACACACAGACACACACACACACACACACACACAAATCAGCACAGTGTTGGAGGAATTAAAAAAACTAGAACTAGAGCGCTCGGTCTCCTGAGATATTACCAGGAGAAACAGGGGGAGGGGCTGAGTGTTTTTTTACCTCCTCAGAAGTGGAGTAGGTTAATTAGAAAATGAGTCCTCGTTTCGCCAACGAAGTAAGAATAATAATCATAATAATAATAACAACGACTGCAGCCCCAGCTGACCA
Source organism: Conger conger (assembly GCF_963514075.1). Taxonomy (NCBI): domain Eukaryota; kingdom Metazoa; phylum Chordata; class Actinopteri; order Anguilliformes; family Congridae; genus Conger; species Conger conger. Next base: position 34,904,785 of record NC_083765.1, on the reverse strand, counting down.
GGAGGTGGAAACAATTACAGAGGATCAGGCAGGTAATGACCTCACACAGGGGAACGAGCCTCAAGCTTTCACCTTTCAGAGCTGTCCGTCAAACTGAAGACCAGGTCACCGCACCGGTTCTGACCAGTCAGCAGAAAGGGGCGGGACCTCACATTGGGTTGTATTCGGGCCCCAAGCGCCCACCCCGCCTCCGCAAATTTCAGCGAGTTCCGGAATGTGCCGTATCGAACTGGGTCATGACGTCACCGCGAGTCCTAGCGGAGACGCCCCGCCCGGTTCTCCCCGCCCCAGGGGATGAGAGACTGTATTGAGGACATTCAGGACAGAGGTGCATTTTTGGAGACTGGCACCACACACACACACCCAGCCCAAACTGAAGACACAGAGCCTGCTGTGATGGAGGGAGCAGGAGGAGGAGGAGAGAAAGCCTCAGCTGTGTCCACTCCTATTCAGAGCGGCCCAGCAGACAGGCATTAATCAGCTGTCAAACCAGGCAGGCGGGGTGGGGGGGGGGCAGCTTGGCCTATCGGCACCACTGAGGTATGCTGCTGTCCCCGGGAGAGACGGAGCCAGGGGCCAGGGGCCAGGGGCCAGGGGCCAGGGGCCAGGGGCCAGGCCACGGCCCCCCCGCGTCCATCAGGCCCCCGCCGTCGCCCCGGAGAAGAGCAGACGACAGACGCGGAGGATTACAGACGGAATCTAGCGAGAGAGCCGCTCGCAAACAACTGCTTATTTACGCATTCGTTTTCTGATTTATTTGGTGCGTCGACCCGCCCAACACGCAAACACAAACAAACACACGGAAACAACACAAGCAACACAAATAAGCACACACAGGCAAACCCGCATATACATACACACAGACACACACATGCACCCACATGCATACACAACCACACAGGCGAGCACACACACACAAACACAAGCACACAACCACATGAATGCACCCACATGTGCACACCCACACAGGCACACACACAAACCAAAACAAAAACACTAGAACAAGGATAAAAATAACCACACAAACACACACCCACGCTCACACCTGCATTGCGTTTTTATCAACCCCAGTTGCTGTTTATACCTCCATTGTCAGGTTATGTCTGGCTGTCTCTGAAATGGAAGCACCAGAGAGGATGAGAGATCGAGGGCAAACGGAAAGAGCCAGAAAAAGCGACGTCCTGCGGAACAAAAGGCAGGTTTCAGCCGCACACCGCCACGCTCGCCCACGCCCGTGTCTCAATCTCAGCCGAGACGTGGAGCGCAGCCCGTCTCAGGCCTGACCACGCCAGCACGGCGGGCAGCTGACCTGTTCAAACCAGCCCTGTTTACCCCGCGGATTACCGGCCCAAAACATTCGGCTGCGAGCTGCGAGCCTCTAATCTCTCAGAGAAATCGCACACCTCCTGTTCGGAAACTCTCCTTAAGCTACGTGCGGGGAACGCAGTGTGTGTAGATCAAACACGCAGAGGGGGCGGGGACTAGGGTTATTTCTCTCCTCAATCAGCATCCGAGTAGCTTAAACACACTGATAATCACACAGCAATACTCACAGATCAGCACACATATACATAATTACATACATAGACACACACGCAGACACAGACATACAAAAACAATGGGACACAGATACACACACCATGCATATGCGCAGATTGGCATACACACATACAGCACAGAAAGAGATGGCACGTACAGATAGATAATAATAACATTAACACTTAGAGTACAGATAACCTCATACACACTCTGCAACAAGCAGGGCACCTCCATTGCACCATTGAGCTACGTAGGTGCTTATTGCTACTCATCAGCGCAAAACGACTCAGAAACAACACGAGAGTCAGAGAGAAATCTGCAGTGTCATACTCATCATGGGGTTTAGACTCACAATAACCGCCACAGTCCAGAAACTGCACTGCAATTGCACTGAAAATACAATAACTTTGCCTGGCTCTTAACCCAAAGCCCCCCTCACAATTTGTGAAACACAGTACTCCTATTTGTGACGAATTACAGCTTGTTAGTGATGCCCCACATAACTTGCCAATGAGGTTCATTACGGGAAAAATGTGCTTGTTTGTGTGTCAGTATGTGTGTGTGTGTGTTTGTATGCGTGCGTGTGTCTGGATGTGTGTGCGTTTCTCTCCCATCACGTCTAGCAGGTACCTAGGTGAGGCTAGCTAGCGTTAGCATAACACCTTGCAGGTGGGGGTTGAAAGGAGAGGTCTGTGTCTCTCTGGGCCACGACTGGGTTAGCATACCTGCGTCTGGATTTGGCTTCCACCATTCACGCTGACTCAGTCAGCTAAATTAGCAGTGTGCATCAACAGCAGTTCAGCTGCAGATTACACCGCAATAAAATGTTCTATAAAGCGCGCAGCTGTTTTTCACAAGCCACACAATGTCTCCTAATGATCGGGTTCGTTAAATAACTGACAGAGAGGCACGAAATCCAGAAACTAAAACATTCCTCCAGGAGAGGTTCCTCGCCCCTGCTCTAGGCGTCAGTGTGGTACTGAAGTTGGGGATCCAGCCTAGCCACCAGGAACACACAGGTTCAACTCCCAGAGGCAATCACCCCGAGCATAGCTTTTAATCTGAATTGATTCTGTATTGCAGCCAGCCATGATGTGAATGGATAGCACACAAAAGGCGCTAGCTGCAAGCTACACGCTGCCCTTGGACACGCCGCACAATAGTGTCTGCTAAGCAAAAAGAAAAAAAGTTGCAGTGCGCTAGGCGGTCGATTAGCAGCCCCGAGAGTGGGTTTTTCGACGACACAGAACGAGCGCACGCTCGGCTGGTTAAAAGCGCGGCGGCTCGGTGGCTGTCGTCGAGTGCTTCTGCCGGCGCCTGCCGACGCCTGCTGACAGCCCGCAAAGCGCCGGCCTCGGTCCCAACGCGCGGCGAGGTCAGGCGGGAAAGCGTACACCGTGAACAGCAGTCAGCCAGCGACGTGAAAAGTGAAATATGAGCTCTGAAGGGACTGGGGAGATTTAGGGTCTGGACTCCGCCCCCCGAGTGGAGTGACAGGAAAGTGAGGCGTGATGGACCCCGCGACGGGCTGAGCTACCTTGAAATGGAGCCTGTCAATCACCTCGCCGAGCCAATCAAAACGACCTGTGCCTCCACAGAGAAATTGCATGTGTGTGTGTTTGTGTGTGTCTGTGCATGTGTGTGTGTGTGTGTGTCATCACATCTTTGAGCGACCTAGGTAGGGTTAGCTAGCGCCAGCGTAAAGCCTTACAGGTGGGGGCAGGCGGAGATACCTTGAAACGGAACCTGCCAATCACCTCACTGACTAGCTTGGGCCAATCAAAAGGACCTGTGCCTCCACAGAAAAACAGTAGTTTGTTATAATGCGATGTAATTGAAAAAAAAACATTCTGCCTGATAGCTTGGCGGTTAGCGACTTCATGGAGCGTGAAGTGAGCAGGCTGTGTGGGGCAGCGCCCCCCGCAGACAGGGAAGCTGCGGGAGGTTAGAAATAAACACGCTCTGACGAGGGCTTTGTGGCGTAGGAATCCCCGGCACCCCACGCATCGCCGGCATCCCCGCTGCACCCCAAACCCCCCTGAACCCCCCCACGCAGACACGCGCCCTGCCTCTCTCAGCGTGCCCTGCCCCACCCCGCTAAAACAGCGGCGGGATGCCTCCCGCGCCTCTCCGGGTGAGCCTCTTTAGCGCCGGGGCTGACAGTCAGCGCTAACAGAAGAGACAGGGCAGAGACGCCGGGTCACTGCTGCTGCCTCCCTTCTCCCGTGTGTGCGCGATGTTACAGCGCGATGTTACAGTGCCGCTTATTTCAGACAGCCTTCCTCCAGACACCGACTGTGCCGGCTCCAGTGCGTATACGCCTGCCTCCCTGATCACACGCGCGCTTCCCACAATGCCCTGGGGCAGAAAGAGCTGGGGACGCAAGGGGCCTGCAGTCCAGCGGTGTGATGGGCAGCAGAGGACAGTGTGTCTGACGGAAAGAGGGAGAGGGGGAGAGAGAGAGAAACAGAGTGAAAGAGACAGCGGGAGAGAAAGATGGAGAGGCAGAATAAGAGTAAAAGAGAAAGGGGCAGGAGGCGAGAGAGTAGAGAATAAATAGAGGGGGACAGAGAGAGGAGAGGAGAGGAGAGGAGAGGAGAGGGGGAATGGGTGTGGGTGACTACTAGACCACCAGTGGACAGTGCCTCTGTCATTTACAGTCCTAGAAATCTGTTTAAACACCCACTAACCCATTAACTGCCCACTCAGATGCAGGCAAGAGGTCGTACAACTGAAGAGCCAGGAAACATCTCTGTGGGGAGCAGGGCTCGAGCACCATGTGGTTCACACAGAGCTGAACCAATCACAGCCATTCACATGTGTACTATGCATGGCCCTCTGTTGAGAGGGAGTCCAAAATAAGAGTCAATATACACTCACTGAACACTTTATTTGGAACACCTGTACACCTACGTATTCATGCGATTATCTAATCCAATTGTGTGGCAGCAGTGCAATGCATACAATCATGCAGATATGAGTCAGGAGCTTCTGTTAATGTTCACATCAACCATCAGAATTGGGAAAAAATATGATGTGAAGACTTTGACCATGGAATGGATTGTTGATGCCAGACAGGGTGGTTTGAGTATCTCAGAAACTGCTGATTTCCTGAGATTTTCACACCCAACAGTCTCTAGAGTTTGCAGATAATAGTGTGAAAAACAAAAAACATCCAAACAGCAGTTCTGCAGGCAGGCCTTGTTAATGAGAGGTCCGAGGAGCCATTGGCCAGACTGGTCAAAGCTGACAGGAAGGCGACGCAAATAACCACACATTACAACAGTGGTATGCAGAAGAGCATCTCTGAACACACAAGGCATCAAACCTATAAGTGGCTACAACAGCAGAAGATGTAGTAAGTCTAAAAAATAAGTCTGATAAACACCTAATAAAGTGCTCACTGAGTGTACATAAGATATTCCAAAGTGAAAGTAGGGACAAATGTCAGGTACTCCAGTCATTAGCCGCGGGGAGGGAAAGGCTCCCCAGGGGGTCCCGCGGCGTTCCCACATCCGGTTTATCAGGCGCTCATTCCAATCAGACAGCCGAGAGGCAGCCGGCACGCCGCGCGACTCGACCGTCAAGCGAACACAACACGCATTACAGACTAGAACACCGAAAGTGAGTACATGTCATAACTCATAAGACACTGTACACAACCGCTCATTCACTGGCCTACATGGAGATAATGGTCTCTGTGGGGAGAGAGAGAGAGAGCCTCCAGCCATCTCATATCTCTTCTTTTTTCTTTTTTACACAGACAAGCAAGTAATGACTGAGATACTGAACTGTCCAAAATTTTGTTTACCCGTGTCCTTCAAAGAATCCAGTGTTCAGAAGTCTATAACTTCTTTTAGCAATTTATTTAAGAAATTAAAAAATGTATTTTTCAATTATGCAATTTGAATTTTAAAATGAGATATGGGGGGGGGGGGGGGGGGGGGGGGCTCAATCACAGTTGTCACAGTATTGCCAGAAACCAGCCATGACCTCATGCATTGGGCTGTGTTCTGTTCAGCCACAAGTCCCAACCAGGTCAGTCAATATTTCTGGGTGCTTCTGTTCTGTCACACTTCTCCCCAACTCAATCCCCCAACAGTCGAAGGCCTCTAAAGCCCTCCAACTCACTGGTTACACGGTGATTACTCATAGCTGTTCAATAAAATGGTGTAAAATCCAGCTATGACTGGCATGAAATTAGTAACTACCAGCTGTTTCAAAACACAGCTTGAGCTGGTCAAACCATGTTGAGTATGGAGCTGAGACATTTTTTTCAACAGGGTTCCACTGTCAGCAGGACAAGGAAGGCTCCTTGCTTCCTGGCTGTGACCGCCAAAGCCACTGAGCATGCCCAGTTCAGGCCCGGCTGAATCCCAGAGCGACCTGCGGAGATTCCTGTGGTCCGATAAAGAAACCTGAATCAAAGAGCTCCAATACCTACTCTTCACAGCACTCGCTTATTTCCTGCATCCTTTCTGCTGACTTCCTCCTAAAATGGACGGGCACACAGGGAGGGCTTCATGGGGTACGGACATTGAGATGTATAAGAACTAGACACAGCTTCTGCTTACCGTTTACATGGATTGCTATGGGAGCTGCTCAATGGTGTTTACACACAGCCAGTTCATGGAGGCTGCCATGTTTGACTACGGGGCTTTTTGACACAAGAGCACCTAAATGGGAAATTGAGTATCTAAATGGGAAAGAATGAAAAGGAATTTTAAACATTGCATATCTTCTTCTGTGCACCTCTGAAAAAAATTTTCAGTGGGAAGAAATTCAAAGTCCACAATTCTGTCAAAAATGAAAAGTCGTAGATTTAACTGGTGAAATTAGCTTTTTTGGCACCAGTGGCTCAATAAGCTGCAGTACCACCAGTAACCACTGGGGCTTACAAGCTTCTGGGGGAATGTCAAGCATATAGTAATTAAGTACAGCATCTGTGGTACACAACTTCCTGCTGTAAAGGGTTACACACACCCATCTGAAAAACAGCTGCATACCAGCAACATTGAGGATGAACACTGCAGCTCATCTGCTATCAGCACAATTAACATTAGAGAAAAGAAATGGCACCAATCACCAGATCCTCTGCTTGGCCGTCATCCACAGGAAATGCGTTAGCGCGCGAGGTTCCTGTGAATGTTTACTTTTGTGAGCGCACAGATGCGCTGGCTACCCATCTGGCCTCGAACCCATCTGGTCCGAGCTCCCCACGTACTGTAGCTCTGAGACTTTCCCCATGTGTCCAACGTCATAGATACAAGTCTCAGTTGCAGCCATGGCTCTGTATCACGAAGCACAATTACTGATTTTGCTGGATAACTGCACCGAGTAAAACCCGGAACAGCACTTTTTTTTACTTCAGTCCATGTTCCAGATTTGGGAGGGTTCTGGGTTTATCTAGCTAACTGAGTAATCCCGCTTCATGGTACAGGCCCCCTTACATGTGTGCAGTACTGAAGCCCCAGCCCCTAGCATGTAAAAGTGGACCCAACGGTGTGAAACCATGAAGCGTTCACTCGTTCCCACAGCTGGGGATCGATTCCATTTCAATTCAGTCAATTAAGGAAATGAATTTAAATTAAATTAATTATTGAAAAAATCCTCACACAACAGTACGGCCATTTTTCAAATCGTGGACTGTAAACCAATTCAATTCCCGAATTGATTCGAGTGAAACGGAATTGACCCAGTCCTGCTAGTCCGTCATACGGAGCGGCCAGGAACAGGGAGTGCGTTAAAGCGCACCCTCTGTTCATCCGGCCGGGCCGATCGAACGGCGGACGTCTGCGTAGGGCCGACGGACAGACGTGATTCACACACAGGCCTCCGCGCCTCATTCTGTGTGAAAGGGCATCACGCACACGCCTCACGCCGTGCCCCCGCAGGCTCCCGAACCATCAATAACTGTTCTCCATACGCGCTCCCACGTTTGGAGCGGGGGGAAAAATAATACGTTGAGCACTTTTGACGGCAATAAACATTTATCCCCCACCCCCAGGGGTGAGAACGAGGGAGGGAGGGAGGGGAGAATGGGTAGGACGTGAAAGAACAGGAAAGAACTGGCTCGGCCACGGTGAGAGGAAGTGGTGGAGCCTGAAGGTGACATGCCGCGTTGGGACCCCCCGGCTCCACGGGCCAGAGGATTTCGGGGGACCCTCCCGTCAGGCAGCGGCCACATGACACACCCGCAAACGGATCAATCCATCGTTAAGACCCAGACCGGGCGGAGGGGAAACACTGCCGTGTGCAGGCCTGGTGGACAGGGCCCGTGACAGAGCCCTCTCCACAGCTCTGGAACAAGTTAAGAGACCAGATTTTCTGTTTCACAGTTTATATGTGTATAATAAAACTTTTAACATGAACTGTTGACCACATTTGACCACTGTTGACCAAATATTGTCATTCAGAACATCTTATTCGCAGAAAATGGTCTAAATACTAAAAACGCACAGGGGTGGCATACATTTAATGATGCAAAGACGCAAGTTCATACCCAGGAATAAATAATAAAAATAGCAATGTCTTCGCTCATGTAGGATATTTGGTGGAGCAACTCTGATCCTTCTTCACAGAATATGGGGTGGTCTATTTTTTTTCCAGTTCAGCATCTTCTAGCTCTTCTACCTCCATTCCGCCCGCTATCACCAGCTCCAGCTTCTCCCCAGCACACGCACCGCACGAAGACAAGAGCTCAGTATCAGTCGCCTGGGGCTACGGGAGTCTTTACAAAATTTCACATAAAGGAATAAAGTGCCTGTTTGAAACAGTATCGTTTGACACGAGAGTGGGGTTTTGTTAACACCAGATCTGGGAACAGCAGAGCTAAGTGGCGAACAGCACGGTAAAGAGGGGGCACGCACTATTTTCAGATAGAGCGGCGTTGCTGCTACCCTCGGGGAAGGAGTTCACCCGAAAAGCTTGAGGGAAAACCAGGGCAAATAAACACGTGAGAAAAAATCCAGGTGACTCACCAATCCACATCGCCTGTCAAAGCAGCAGCGCTGTAATGCAGTGGCGAAACTCACTCGAATGGCTGAGTGTTTTATGTGCGAGTTCGGGAAGAACACTTGGTACAGCGCTCAACCTCTCTCTGCCTCTTCCTCCCACACCGAGCACTCACCCTGCTGCTCTGCCTCCCACACTGCTGCCCCCTGTGGTGCTACCAGGGAATTGCAGGGCAAAGTGGGTTTTGAAGTGCACGGCTGAAACGCACTAGCAGTTCACCCCGCACGGTCGCAACACTCTCCCCCACACTCTCATGTGTCAAGGCATGTACCCATGTTCCCACGTATTCTCCGACAAAGATTATTTTGCATTATTATTATTCTAATATTCTATCATGGAAATGTTTCTTCTTTCTTTCTTTCTCTCTCTCTCTCTCTCTCTCACACACACACACACACACACATACAGAAACACAAACATACACTCTTACACACTCTCCCACTAAAACACACACAAACCCACACATACACACATGCACTTTCCAATGCTCCAAAGAAAGTACATTCACACAGAAATACACATAGGTAAATTATCTTACACACTATCCCACAAAAACCCACACAAAAACACCCCCCATACACACACACACACACACACACAGGCATGTTCTCATACACATTCTCCCATTCACAGCTGCACACCCACGCACACACAGTGGTGCAGTCCCATGAACTCCGATAAGCGCGCACAGCTCTGCGCTGAAACGCTCTGAGCTCTCCACAGCGAACGGCAACAGAGTGATATCGGCCCTGGCAACAGGAATCCCAAAACAGCGAACGCTCAAAGGAGCGGGCACCGGAACAATCTGCCGCGGTTCGAGGCCCACGTGGGCCGAGTCGCGTTCTGGCCCGGGATGAATCGCGGGTCCCCCCCCCCTCCCCGCGTCGGATTTAGAGCCGTCGCCCCACATGCTTCGGCGATCAGGTGCAGCGGACGTGGCGTCCGCGTGTAAAGGCCAAGTCGGACACCAGAGACCCAGTCCCGCTCGCTGCCTCCGGTTTTAACAACATAAAACACTCCTGCAGCTGCTGCGCACCGCCGCCCGCGCGTTTCATTGGTCCGGAGTCCAGCAGGCCTGCCCCACCCTAGCCACACCGCCGCGCGGTCACCCCCTACCCTCTCCTCTGAACCCAGGGAAAACAAAATGGACGTAAAACAGCTAATAAATAACATTGTTTTCTCTCAGCACAGAGGCACATAACATGTTATTAGAACCACAGACGAGAGTGACTCAAACTTGGAACGATCACTCAACATTTAATTTCCTGTTTTTTTCCCCCCAGCATTTTCGTTTGTGGAGAACAGCTGCTACTGTTGAGACTTTTGAAATGGTCAAAAACTTCAAAGGCATTCGAACATATTTTATTGTCCTCTGTCACAACAAAAAAAATGATAATTGCAGAATAGGGAAAAAGACAAATAAATAGTTGCCAGCAAAACATTGGTCTGTGGGTCTTCCAGTTTCTGACAGGAGCTGGATTTGTCTACACGTTCCAGGATTTACAGATTTACTGCCGAACGTTGGTGTCATAACCCGACATGAGACTAACCCACCCCGCCCTCGCCCCAAACACCCCCCCCCCACCCCACCACCCCCTCAATCCCAGTCCTCCTGG
>NC_083765.1:34889616-34892116 GCF_963514075.1 Conger conger | reverse complement strand
TTCTCTCTCTGCTACTCTCTATCTCTCCACCTCACCCTCTCTTGTTTTCTCTCTCTTGCTCTCTATCTCTTCTGATTTCTCTCTCTCTCTCCTACTCTCTATCTCTCCACCTTACTCTCTCTTGCTTTCTCTCTCTCTCTCCTCCTCCCCCTCCCACCCTCTCTGCTCCCCTCTAAGATGAGGGCTGGTGTCTGAATGAGGAATAGATTGCTTGGCCCCAGAGTTCATGTCGGACTCCCTGCTTTAGCTGAAGCTCGGGGGACTGCTGATGAGCAGATAAGCTCAGGGGCATGGGGGGAGATACAGGGGCCAATCGAGGGCCGGGCGGGCCCCGGGGAAGGGGCCCCGCTTCTCACACTGAAATAGTGCCGCTGACACGTGTCCGTCAGGTACGAACGGACAGACGGATGGACACTGACGCGAGGGCGAACCGCACATGTAAAATAATGTCACGCAGCCCCGGGAACTAGCTAGCCACCTCCATCCTCAAGGGCTGATGGGAAATGGGCCAAATCATGCACCAGTGAATTCTAAAATAGAAACTATTTAAAAGCCTTATGTAATTTCACCTTCAATTTGAGCCATCTCTGCACTCTGAGATCGGGAGATAGAGAGAGAGAGAGAGCGAGAGAGAGACAGAGAGAGATAAAGAGAGAGAGACAGAGAGAGAGACAGAGAGAGAGATAAAGAAAGAGAGACATAAGGAGAGATAGAGAGAGACAGAGAGACAGAGAGCGAGAGACAGAAGGAGAGAGACAGAAGGAGAGATAGAGAGAGACAGAGAGAGAGAGAGAGATAGAGAGAGAGAGATGCCCCAGTGAGATGCACTCCACAGCACCATGCACTGCCTACTCCAGGTGAACAAGATGGGTAATGGCCCCAAAGCCCCTCGATGCATCATGTGACCTATCGGGGCAGAGGTCAGCTGCCCTCTTTAGCTTCAATGAGCTCACTGGGGTGCCGATGACATCACCCCCCACCCCCGCTCCAACATCATGCTCTACGTTACCATGGTGAGGAATGTGGCCAGTATTTCCAATAAATGCATTTGAATTATTTATCTGTATGTATTCCATAGGTAATATGGGCTGCTTGCCCCTCATGGTATGGTTTATACCTCTGCGCCCATCTCTAGTCTAACAGTGCAGTGAAAACATTGGTAAAATAAAAATGTATAGTTACAGCAGATGAGTGCAGCTCTCACTAAACTAAAAAAGAATATAAGAATAATAAGGGGAATAAATTCAGATAAGAAACTGGAAATCAGGGGTTGGGTTCAATTCCATTTTAAATCAGGTGAATTAAATTTCAAATGTATGATTTTAAAAAACCTTATGAATGTGATATGAGGATTTGTCAATAAATTAATTGTTCATAAATCATCATTTACTGAATTTAATGAATTGAATAATTGTGGAATTGAAATTGTGCCATTACATGTTTAGACACACACAGAAGGGCAGGGGCTGCTCGGTGGCTCCCCCGGTTAAGGCACCCTTTCTAACGCATGGATGAGCACCACGGTCCGGGATCAAATCCCAAACACACCAGCGCCCGCTGTGACCGGTAACCCTGCAGGGAGATCATTATCGGTGGCAAGTGTCTCATCGATCTCCGGCGACCCCCGGCACCAGCCAATCAGGCACCTGCAAATGAACCAGCTACACGCAAAATATCTTCATCCCACGCATCTCTATGCAAGACTTGATAAGAAGGGCCGCTCAACACCACAGGGCGTGCTCGCCCTCGCAAATCAACAGCCGAGGGGCCGGCTATGAGCGCTGATATACGACCGCCCCTCCAACCTGCGAGAAAAAGGGTGGAAAGTAAAAAAAAAAAGAAATTTCACAGTGAAGCTTTTCTGAAGCACAGAGCAAAGGCAGGCCTGCCATTCGCTGTCTGCTGCAGTAATGACGAGCTGTCAATCATCATTCTGTGGGAAAATGCTCCTGTTCATCTCAAACAGAACTGCAGGCAAAGAACAATCTACAGGCTGCAGGGGAGGGAGAGAGAGCGAGGGAGAGAGAGAGGTGCAAACAAAGAGAGAATGAGAGCAGAGAAACAGAGACGGAGAGAAAGAGAGATTGACGTCGCCGTTCTTGATAAACTGTTGATTGTTGCACGCCGTAGTCAGTTGTTAAGCTTTGGCAAAATGCACAGCACGAGCGCACCGGGCCGATGAACGATATGAAGATGAAAAGGACGGCAGAGGGAGAAACAGAGAGCACGGGGAGATGGAGAGATAGAGATAGAGAGAGGGAGAGAGGGGGAGGGGAGTCAGCCAATCTCGGCTCATTTACTCCAGCATTCTCATCTCGGGCTCGTGGGTAATATCCCCCCGCTGCCCCTTCCCGAATTCCTCCGCCCATTATCCTCAACTCCTCCACCTCCACAGCTCCGTATTCAGGTCCCAAAAGGCGGCATTGCCCACAAACCGCCCACTAGCGCCCCCTGTTGGGACGGCTGCTGGTCCCCCAGTGCTCTGCAAATCAGCACAACA
>NC_083765.1:34847116-34884616 GCF_963514075.1 Conger conger | reverse complement strand
CAAGCACTGAGAGGCCAGAATATTCCGCTCAGAGAGGGGGTGTTTTTTTAAATATCGGGATTGGACAGGCTAGTGTTGTCATAGGTGTGTCGCACTCTGATGATGACAGTGGAACGGGACAGTAGGCTACACAGCTCCGCACAATGTGTGGAGGGAGAGCAGCCCAAACAAAAAGATGCAGTCCAATGGCTTCATCAATCCACTGAGTAACCCACAGCAGCTCCGCTTCACTTTCAGCAGAGCGCCCCCTCCCCCCGCTCCCCTCCCTCCAGCCTCAGCTCCGACGCCCACCACGGTATCTGGACATGTCGCTTCCTCATGTATCAGAGCGGAGAATCAGAGCAGAGCATCAGAGCAGAGCATCAGAGCAGAGAATCAGAGCAGAATATCAGAGCAGAGCATCAGAGCAGAGAATCAGAGCAGAATATCAGAGCAGAGAATCAGAGCAGAATATCAGAGCAGAGAATCAGAGCAGAGCATCAGAGCAGCCATGGCACGCAGCGGGGCCTCTGGAAACCCAGCAGAGAGGGGGGGTCCTGCAGGAGCAGCAGTGTTCATTGGGGGGGTCCTGCAGGAGCAGCAGTGTTCATTGGGGGGGTCCTGCAGGAGCAGCAGGGTTCATTGGGGGGGTTGCAGGGGAGCAGTGGCAGAATGCAGCGTGAATTCCAAACGGAAACACACCAAACTCGAACTGCAGCTGTGCTTGTGCAGAGTGATGTCATTGCCTCCCTCTTTCTCTCTCCCACTTTCCTCCCTCTCTCTCTCCCTTTCCCTCCCTCTCTCTCCTGCTCTCTCCCTCCCTCTCTCTCCCTCTCACCATCTGACCTGGCCGCTCGCCCACCCCCTCACTCACTCATCCTCTCTCTGACAGCGCTCCTGCTTTGCAAATGATTGTCATTCCAGCGCCTCTAATCCCGTCCTCGCTGCCTTTATCGACAGCCCATTTCTGAGATAACAGAGTTGCATGGCTACCCCACCCACCCCCTGCCTCCACCCCCAATCCGCGCAGCTTCTATAACTCAAACACGCGCCCCTGATCGATGGGCGGCCATTAATACTGCGACAACGCAGAGAGACGCAGATCAGCGGAGAGATTTACTGGGGGGGGGGGGGCGCACCTCAGCCGGCGATGGAGCGGTCTGGCACAGGGAACTGCCATTACTACACACACTCTCTCTCTCTCTCTCTCTCTCTCTCTCTTTCTTTCTTTCTCTCTCACACACTTTCAAAGAGGCGTAGTGATGATGTTCACCATCGCACGTCAGTTAAAGCATCCAAAACGTTACCAATTCTCCACCACACACACACACACAAACTTACACACAAACCTACACACGCACACACACACACACAAACTCCACCACTCATCAGCAGGAATAAGATTTACAGCACAGTGAAACAATGAACCGGGTCAGTAAGAGTTCACCATTTAATCGCCCCTGATAATGAGGCCAGGCTGGGACATTTCTTTGTGCATTTCCACTGCAAAAACAACAGAAATACAGAGAAATTCTCAAGAAATTAAAGCAGCGCACAACACTTTCCCCTCAGCTCTGTCCCTCTGGACTTCCTCCTGCAGATGCTGAGCCACATGCACCCCCCCAGATCCAAACACCGCTCCGTCCCAACAGACCACAGTCAACTCCCTCCCTATGAGGTGACCGACCGCAGACACAGGAAAACAAGAGATGGGCCAAAATCACAGCTGAGCCCCACAGAGTTTGGGTGTTGGGGTACAGTATTGGAATTTAAGAAATGCGAGTGTGTCATCTCTCTCATATCAATGAAGCGCACCCTGACACCCCCTAAAATCTGCATGTTCCCCTTGCTTGCAGGCTGGCAGGGTGCTAAAGACCACCCACCCCCCACCACCACCAACAGGCTGGGCAGGTCATGGGGTAGAGTCAGAGGCTGAAGGAGGGGGTGCAAACTGACACCGGCCTTCAAATTGGAGGGACCTGCTTGAATTTCACACCTCACTGCACCTCCCAACTGCCCCCCCCACCCTCATCCTCCCTCCTGACCACACGCTCTAAGCCTCCCTCCCAAATGCCCGAACAGTCCCAACACAAACAAACAGGGCTGCCATGGCAACGGGGAATGAAACGTTCCAGAAAAATAAGAGCTGAGCACAACAGCAGGAGTAGCCAGAGTCTTGAGAGAGACACATACAGAGAGAGACAGAGAGAGACACATACAGAGAGAGACAGAGAGAGACAGAGAGAGACATACAGAGAGAGACAGAGAGAGACATACAGAGAGAGAAAGAGAGAGACACGTACAGAGACAGAGAGAGAGACATACAGAGAGAGACAGAGAGAGACATACAGAGAGAGACAGAGAGAGATACATACAGAGAGACAGAGAGAGACATGCAGAGAGAGACAGAGAGAGACATACAGAGAGAGACAGAGAGAGATACATACAGAGAGACAGAGAGAGACATACAGAGAGAGACAGAGAGAGACATACAGAGAGAGAAAGAGAGAGACACATACAGAGAGAGTCAGAGAGAGAGACATACAGAGAGAGACAGAGAGACACATACAGAGAGAGAGACAGAGAGAGAGAGAAAGAGAGACACATACAGAGAGACAGAGAGAGACATACAGAGAGAGACAGAGAGAGAGAGACATACAAAGAGAGACAGAGAGAGACATACAGAGAGAGACAGAGAGAGAGAGACATACAGAGAGAGACAGAGAGACATACAGAGAGAGACAGAGAGAGAGACATACAGAGAGAGACAGAGAGAGACATACAGAGAGAGAAAGAGAGAGACACATACAGAGAGACAGAGAGAGACAGAGAGAGAGACATACAGAGAGAGACAGAGAGAGAGACATACAGAGAGAGACAGAGAGACATACAGAGAGAGACAGAGAGAGAGACATACAGAGAGAGAAAGAGAGAGACATACAGAGAGAGACAGAAAGAGAGACAGAGAAAGAGAGAGACATACAGAGAGAGACATAGAGAGAGGCAGAGAAAGAGAAAGAATCTAAACCCAGCTTCCAAACGCACTGACACACATCCAGACATGAGCCAGCAGGATAAATAAATCAGTGACAACAACAGCACAGACAATGTGCACACACATGCACACACACACACACACACACACAGCAGTAAACAGTGAGCACAGTGAGGTCCTCAGGGAGTGCTAGTGTTGGGATATGTGCTCTGTGCTTCATAGAGGCACAAAGGAGCTCTCTTCTCTCCCTGACTGGAGTGGGACAGTCTCCGCTGTTGTCCATTGTGTCTCCCTGCTGAGACACCGTCACACACTGACCCTGCTCCCCCTGCCCACACACCCACACCCCTCCCCCCTGCCCAACACACCCACACCCCTCCCCTCTGCCCACACACCCACACCCCTCCCCTCTGCCCACACACCCACACCCCTCCCCCCTGCCCAACACACCCACACCCCTCCCCTCTGCCCACACACCCACACCCCTCCCCTCTGCCCACACACCCACACCCCTCCCCCCTGCCCACACACCCACACCCCTCCCCTCTGCCCAACACACCCACACCCCTCCCCTCTGCCCACACACCCACACCCCTCCTCTCCACAGCACCTATACACAGACCCTGCTCCCCCTGCCCTCCTCAGCACCTATTTCAGCCTTCCTCTCTTCAGGAATTCAGCCCATCCTGGCGTATGCAGCACTGTGAGGTTCTCTGCCTCTGCCACATGCCCTGACAGAGGTGGAAAATCCAGGGTCAGAAAGTAAAAGTCCTTCCCAGGGTTTTCTTCCAATCACTGGGATTTGCGCTTTAGCACAATAAAAAATAAAAAATAAAAAAATTAAATGTAGAACTAATTAGTGAAATCATCCGGAAAAAAACACATGGCAGGACTTTTACTTTCTGACCCCTGGACTTTCCAGCTCTGCTATCCAACACATAAACGGGGTAGTTCACTTTCTGGAGAAGGAGCTTGCACGTCGAGCTCCAGTGGTTGTACATATGTGTTTTTTGCCCTTCAAAAAATCATGTTTCATCTCATTTTTCGGGTGGAACAATTTCCTATTGCCGTGCAACCTGTGCTCAGATAAATTTTGGCACTGCTTCCAATATGAAGATTACTGCAGGATTTCTTTGGGAGAACTTACATTGCTGGAGAACTGAGAAGGAAAGAGGGACCAGCATTATATATGAAAACTGATATTTATATTCATAATCGAAAATATATGCTACAAATTGACCTGCTTGTATCTATAGCATCTAGGAATATAGCAGCACTATACAAGCTGTTTTTGAATACCATAAGTGTATTTTCTTTCTTTTGAGCACAAATCCTCAAATGGCTTGAAACTCAGCATTATAGAGCTGACAGGTCGTCAGAAAATTCTGTAAGTATCTAAAATGTCACAAAAACTGCCCAGGCCAATCAAAAACATGCAGTACACTAAAAACTGAAACATCAAAAAACTACAGAAAGTGAACTACCCCTTTAACAACTCTGTGTCAAATTAAAAACCTTCCTAATAGCCCAGTAGAATTTACTTTTACATAATTTCCCCCTATGGCCCCATTGTTCTACAGAAATATCTTTTGTAGGTCTTAGGAAAATGGCCTGCACATAAGCGTTATAAACCCTCTCTAAGCTATAGAAAAGCAGACAATGGAAAGAATAGGCAGGATATTTAAGGAAATAACAGGTCTAATGAGAAGACAGCCTTTTAGCAGAGGATAAATGGGTACAGTGGGAGACTGAATGGCAGTCATGTGGTGGAGCAAGTGGTCATGGGAAAAAAACTGAAAAACACTGTGGGATAAGAGGCGCCTGAGAAATGGAGACAAAAACTGCAAGTGTGGTGCATCGCACGAATGCATATTTATATTCATATACAGACCTGTGCCACAGACCAGTCACAGTTTAAAAATATATTATTATAATTTGTGCTAAGGAGTTAGCTGTGAACCAACACGTGTGTTAAAGGTCTTGGGAATTATGATGTACACAGTACAAGGGCACACTATAATCTGGGGAGGGAGAGCCAAGCTCGGACAAGCTGTACGTGTCTGTGTGTGTACATACACCTTGATTCATATACTGTATAAGCAGAGATGGCGAGTGCATATTTGTGTGTGTGTGGGTGTGTGTATGTATGTGTGTGTGCATGTGTGGGTGTGCATGTGGGTGTGTGTGTGGGTGTGTATGTGTATGTATGTGTGTGGGTGTGTATGTGTGTGTGTGGGTGTGTATGTATGTGTGTGTATGTGAGTGTGCATGTGTGGGTGTGTATGTGTGTGGGTGGGGGGGGCACTGCGTGTGAGTGTGTGTGTGTGGGTGTGTGTGTATGTATGTATGTGTGTGTATGTGAGTGTGCGTGTGTGCACGTGGGTGTGTGGGTGTGTGTGTGTATGTGTGTGTGTGTGTATGTGTATGTATGTGTGTGTATGTGAGTGTGCGTGTGTGCACGTGGGTGTGTGTGTGTGGTGTATGTGTGTGGGTGTGTGTGTGTGTATGTGTATGTATGTGAGTGTATGTGTGCGTGTGTGTGTGGGTATGTATGTGTATGTATGTGTGTGGGTGTGTATGTGTATGTATGTGAGTGTATGTGTGTGTGTGTGTGTGTGTGTGTGTGTGCGTGTGTGTGTGGGTGTGTCTGTGTGTATGTGTATGTATGTGTGTGGGCGTGTGTGTGTGTGTGTGTGTGTGTGTGTGTAAGTATGTTTCCTGTATATGGCTCCAGGAGCAGAGTGAGCGCCACATGAACAGGCGTGATGAGCGGAGCAGATAGCTTGCGTGGGTAACCGGGGCAACCCATGTAAATAACCCAGGAGGCCTGAGTGGTGTCATTGATATGCAGACACCTGCCCCGGTGACAGCCATGAATATGTATGTAGAGCATCATCTGTGACAGCCGGGAAATGTCAGGCTCCCGCAACGACCATATTACAGACAGCACTGATACAGCCCCCTCAGCCACAGCCCAGTGCAGCCCCTACCCGCACACACACATGCACGCACAGCCACAAACACACGCGCACACACATGCACACACACACACATGCACGCGCACCCACAAACACACGCGCACACACACGCACACACACACACACATGCACGCGCACCCACAAACACACGCGCACACACACGCACACACACACACACACGTGCGCGCGCACACATACACAAGCAGTGCCCGCCCCCCCACCCACACACATACACACACACACCCACGCACACACACAAACACGCAGTGCCCTAGGGGGGTGGGGGATAACTGCAACACCCCCCCTCCTTCCACCCCCAGGCGAAACTGTCCATCCCCGGTGCCTGGTGTCTCCATCTAAACAGCAACACACTGCACCCTCAGACCCCTCCGATTGCTATGTATGTATCCATGTGTCCGCGTGTATGTGGGTATCGGTGTGTGTGTGTGTGTGCGTGTATATGCACGCGTGTGAGTGTGTGTGCGATCCTGTGCGCATGCCTGGGACATAACAGAACACGTCTGCGTGTGTCACACATTTCTGTGCATGTATGTACACGGGCTGGACCCACGCAACATCCTTCATGCCTGTCTCCTTCGATGCGTCCCCGGACTCTCACGGCTCACCCTTATTCCCACAGTGCATTGCAACAGCACGTACCCCCCCGCCACATTTACCTCTCCTTTTAACGCCGACTTCAATATTTACCATCTCTTCACAGGCAGCTATCTATCTGACTCTTCACTCATCTCTTACCTCTGATGATACTAACGCTCAAGGCTAAACACAAGCTTAAAATGAAATGAGCTAGATTCAATGTTTGCGGAGAGGGAAGACGCAGGCATACACAAGCACACAGATGGGATTTAATGGTCTTTCACTAATGTTAAAGAAGTGAGAATTAGTCATCACTGAAGGAGCTTCCTTTCTTCTGCTCTAAGAGCTTAAATGTTTTCCAAGGCGGTTTTTTTGCAAAGACGGAGCGGAGCGGGCCACAATGATGTCATTCCAGCAGTCTCTGCTCAAGCCTTCACAATCACAGCTCTGTGAGCACTGGACCACAGAGCAGACCCTGGACATCTCTGTCTCAACCCTCCCTCCCTCTCTCTCTCCATCCTTTCACAACCCTCCCTCCCTCTCTCTCTCTCTCCCTTTCACATCGCTCTCTCTCTCTCCATCCTTTCACAACCCTCCCTCCCTCTCTCTCTCCCTCCATTCACATCGCTCTCTCTCTCTTTCCCTCCTTTCACATCACTCTCTCCTTCTCTCTCTCTCCCTCCTTTCACATCGCTCTCTCTCTCTCTGCTGACTCGTTCTGTCATTCTCTCCGGGCCTCCGCTACCCTTCTCACTCTTTCATTTACTTGCTCCCCTCCCCTCTCTCCTCATCCCTCCTTCTCCCCGTGTTTTTCCCCACACTCCTTAGATCTTGATTCCTTTTCTCACTTCAAATCAGAACGTTCCCCTCCCACCAACACTCAGCGGAACCGGCAGCAGAACAGCCCCTCCTGTCCGCTCCGCTCCTTCTTCCACTCTTTCCTTTTCATCCCTCTCTCTATCGCTCCTTCTTTCACTCTTTCCTTTCTATCCATCTCTCTATCACTCCTTCTATCACTCTTTCCTTTTCATCCCTCTCTCTATCGCTCCTTCTTTCACTCTTTCCTTTCTATCCATCTCTCTATCACTCCTTCTTTTACTCTTTCCTTTCTATCCATCTCTCTATCACTCCTTCTATCACTCTTTCCTTTTCATCCCACTCTCTATTGCTCCTTCATTCACTCTTTCCTTTCCATCCACCTCTCTATCGCTCCTCCTTTTACTCTTTCCTTTCTATCCATCTCTCTATCACTCCTTCTGCACCTCAAGGAAAGCACTTTTGCCCCCTCACATGGTCAGGAGGGTGTCGTGGAGGGGGGGGGGGGGTGGGGGGGTAACTGGAAGGTCACGCAGAACAGATGCCTTTTTGGGAGAGTGAGGGCACCCTCTGGCATGGGCCTGGCCTGGCAGTGTCTCTGGGTGACCTACTGCCTGAATGACCGGGGCGGAGGACCGGGCCCACCCACGGGCTGCCAGCACCACGGGGGGCGGCCAGTGCTGGGGAAGTAGCTGGACAGGCTACACAGTTATCAGCCTTGTGGTGTTGGTGCTGGTGATACTCCACTGCCAGAAAATGGAAACGGGCAGTACTTCCAAGCACAGGCATCTGTTTGGTCTGGCACTGAAGGCTATCCATTCAAAGCGCCTAGACAAGCTCCGTACAAGCTGTAAATGTATTTAGATACTTAACATTAACAACAAGAAATCTGTCGTTTTTCCAAATATAGCCGTGTTTATAGCGGGATATGCATTGGGATTATGTAAATAATCCATCAATCCGTTCGTCCCGTAATCCCGATGATATCTGTCCATGCCCAGAGCGACGGCGTTTTCATCAGACTTGGACAGTCTGCTGAGCTCTGTGAGTAACTGAGGTAGCGAGCTTGGCCGCGCGCGGGGCTGAAGCTCTGTTCTCAGCCTCATGCTGGCTTCACCGGTCGCATGGCGTGCGACTTGCTACCGCTTCTTGCGCGCGGGGAACAGCTGTCACGCCCTGCCGAGGCCCGGGGGCACGAAGACGGCCAATCTGCTTTCTGTTTGTCGGACTCAGCGGAGGAACTACGGGGAGCAAGGACATCCGCTCCCAACCAGCTCTCGCGGAAGGTCAAAACTGCAGTCGAGTCGCACCGAAAGACAGCCTTTGTGTAAAGACAGGTTCCTGGAATTTAATACAGCCAGGGAAAATGCAAAAGAAATACCCCCACTGACAATGAATCATACGCAAGCCTATTGTAAATTATACAGCGACGATTCATAAAGACGTCAAGGAAATGCATAGCTCGCAGGGCAACACAATCTCCCCACTCCCCGTGCCTGGCCATATCAGATTACCAGGACATGTCGCTGCAGGAGGATAAAGATATCAGCGTTCACACAGAAACGCAGCTGAAATTAACCTTGGCCACCCCGAGGGATACTTTTCCTCAGACAAGGGCCAGAGTTTCAGAAGTCTCACAGTAGGCTATTTTTCCATTGATTTATTTTTACATGTCACAATTTTTTAATTCACAAAGTGCCAGTCTGTTCATTCAAAAGGTCACTGATGGCCGGCGTCAATATTCTGTAAAAATGTGACAGCCTATTTAATTGGGAGGATTCTACATGATTAATGATCGCATTGGTCTAGGTTAAAATCAGCACTGCAGGCAATCCGGCACCGAAAAACAGATCCAAGATAAGCTTACTACAATCCAAAACCTAACCGTTTTGCCTATAAGGTGCAAGCTGATGTGCTTACAGGCATAATTTCTGCAGGTGCGAAGATGCGCTTGCCTGTGTTTCGCCACTAGATCAAGGTAATCTGGAAAAAAGTAGAGAGCGCCAGATCATCGACTGCCTACTTGGCGTTATTTTGAAAACCAGCCTGTGCGTTCTTTCAAGTGTAGTCACACATTCTTGCACTCAAACCCTTGACATGAGCCTAGCGTTCTATTTTGGCACGATGATCTCTGAACTCTTCATGACAGTTCTTCACGATCACCGAATCTTATCTCGTACATCAGATTTTCTTGGATTGATCCAGGAACACTTATCGCTTACTACTACACCAGTACAACATGCCTGCGCGCATTCTAATACACCGTGTTCTAACACGCCGTGTTATGCAGCTTTGAGTGCATGAATAACATGGAGAATGTCAAGGTTAAAGGAACAATGCTTTCCTCAGGCAACCTACACAAGCGTGTCTTAAAGCTATGCATCATCTACTGCTGCGTCATGCGTGGTGAAACGCAAGTTACATGTCAAGCCATTGGCTTTACCTTTGGAAGGGAGGATATATACGATAACTGGGATTTTTTGCGGCTATGAATATGCCGCTAGATTTAATCGGTGGTACACTGAAGTAAAACAGTTTACTGTTTTAGAGAAACGGATTATTCATAACAGGTAAGGGAGGCCGGGTGATCAGGCGCTGACACTGTGCCAAACTCGTGAGCACAAGCCGTTAGATATGTGAAGACGAGCAACAATGGAAAACAAATCACGTGAAGTACAGAACTTCATGAAAGGGATTTCTGAGAGGATGAGGGGTGGCTATTTAGTTGCCTATTCTCGAGGGATTTAATCAAAGAAAGCCATGCTCTTTGCACATCATTTAATGAAGTCATGGAGTTTAGTATTTTTCTATTGTACTTTAAAGGCTGACTGATGCGTTTAACCAATAAAGCATTGTTTTGCATACAGTACATTAGTTATTTGCACTTTAAAAGCTGGTGGATGTGTTTAAAGTACACTATAATGCATGTTTTTGCACACAGTGCATTATTTTACACTCAACATAAGACAACTTTACTTGGCGAATATAACACACAGTGACATAGTGATACATTTGTGAAAACACACACAAATTCAATAAAGATGCATTTGTTAACTGTTCTAATTTCATAAGTTCCAAGGAGCAGATTTAGGCTGGTGTTAATACTTTGTACAAAAACTCTCGTGTATTATGATCCAATCAATTCCATTTGCATATAACACTATATTCATTAGGATAAAGGCAGTTAAACATGTATGGTATTCTTGATTGTTAAAGCAAATAGCAATCTGAATTACAACTGTAGCCACAGCTAGACTCGCTTCTTCAGTTCACAAGTTAACTAATATATGATATATCCAACTCTACTATGACTCTTGAATGAAAATTTCCAGCTACATCTGCGCTACACTGGATTTTTGACAGTGTGCCAACCTAGCGGCGCGCGGCGGAGCTCGCGCTCCGCTTTGCTCTCTGCGGATTACAAGGAAATGGAAAACATTCTAAATACCTCAAAACTCGACTCTTGTAGCTGCACGGCTTCATCTTGATGACTGACTGGCATCTAGCTTAGGTATAAGGTAGCCTGCTAAGATCATTACAAATGCAATAACACTAGGATATTGCTTTCCTTAGATGTCATACAAATCACACACAACATTCCATCTTTCACATCTGTGTGAGTGCTCATTCTGGTAAGTAGGCATTTAGCGAACCCCGTGTTTATTATGAGGTGCAGTCAGGCGGAAATTTTACATCTTTACTTACCGGGACAGACATTTTACAGTAGCTGTGGTGCTTGGGTCTACGTTATGCTTGATAGGAGCAATTCTTCTTCAGGCGTTTAAACAGAAAAGCCGCTATTCTCTTCAAACGCAGACAACTATGGTGTCGGTTTCTATTCCATATTGGTTTTGTTCTGTATCCACGTCGAATCCAATAATGCAATTTTTCTAACGGTTCTGATGCTTTCCAGGCACCTACAAGCAGCCTCCCAAACGCAGAGTCCAGTGCATTTAAGTGGTAT
Organism: Conger conger; assembly: GCF_963514075.1. NCBI lineage: Eukaryota > Metazoa > Chordata > Actinopteri > Anguilliformes > Congridae > Conger > Conger conger. The sequence goes on along the minus strand of NC_083765.1, from coordinate 34,873,287 downwards.
TTACGGAGCCCCCCTTATCTCCGCTCCGCAAAACAGACTTTCCTCCTTCTTGAAAATGTCACTCGGTTTGCGGTTTTATGTTCACCGGTTTCAGATACTTTGGGGAACGGGATCCTTTGAGCTGACGCTCCAAGAGCCGATTGCGTTGGGTGTTCGAAAGATCTTTGATTCCCAGATTTGCTGCTGTAAATGTCACTCTGTTGCAGAACGAGAGGGAGAGCTGCTCTCTCGCGCTAATGATGGAATCAGCAAGTTGGGCTTAAAGGGGTGGTATCCCAGAGGGGGGAGCGCAGGCGCTTGGAAAACAGAGCTCTGCGAGGTAGCAGCTTAAAGGGCAAGGTTTTCATTTTTGTCGGTGCGACAACTCACTCTTCTTCGGCTTACTAACCCTTTTAAAGAATGTGTGCATTATAATTTCTATGCCCGGCACTCATTGCAGTAATCAGGAGATTGATATAAATCGGAAAGGCTGCAGTAAATACAACGGATCTATTTAAACCACACATTGTAGTATTGAATTACTGTTTCATACATAACTTACACTGAGGTGTCAATAACACCCAGGGAAATTGAATTTAGTGCAATATATAAAAATACAATAGTTTTGCAATAGGCTTATGCTTTCTAAAACTGAAGTAATGCTTTATTTTACAGCCTGTTAATTGCCTAGTATTTACTAGGTAAGTACATAGCTACTTGTCTAATTATTAGGAAACTACTTCGATTTCAGTGGTAAGTACTATGATACAAAGTCATTAAGTACCATATGAACTATGTAAATACGTTTTACAACCTGTTTCATAGTACTTACATCTCAAATATGGTACCTAATAAGCATCTGGCATGTACACAGAAAAATGCAATGTAATTAACAGGCTGTAATATAAACCATTACCAAAACTGCTGTGAAATATATTTCTATTTTCTCCAAAAATATATATGCAATATGTATATTGCAGTATATTCCATTACCACAAGAAAGTGGAAGAAAGCAAACACCAGGAGTAGCCAAGATGGCCTGTGCATTTTGAGAGGCTGTTGTGAGACGATATGGGCATCCTCTCCACAGTCTGCTTCAGTTCCACAAACTTAAACAGCTCTGTGCTACCTAAGCTCATGATACCATATAAATGACCACTTATCCATGAGCCAGGTCTCTGCAAAGCAGCAGAGAAAGAACAAGGCTGGAATTGGATGAACGGATCATAACCCTGGCAAGGCTGCTCTGGGTAGTTCAGGCGTGCAAGCATGGCTGGGGGTTCATTAAAAAGGAAAATATTATCATGTGCACCAATAACATGTCCCTTGTGTGTATGTGAGTGTGTATGTAATGTTTGCATTTGAAAATTGTGTTAACAGGACAATTTTCAGGCAATTCTCAAGTAATTGTAGGTAATGTAAAGCCATGCCAAATGCACATTTAAACAACAGAGTGAAGTGGTTTTGTTAACTACAGTCCGTGGAACCTACTGCAATGCTTTCATAGTGCATTGTCTGTCAATGAAGCATTTCAAATGGGGTTAAAAAGTGCATGTGGATAATTGAGTCATGTGTGGTCTGTAATTTTCCCTTCCCTTGCTTCACTGTATATGTGCATGTGTGTGTGGATGTGCGTGAGCGTGTGTGTATGTGTGTGCGTATGTATGTGCATGTGCAAGTGCATGTGTGTGTGTGTGTGTGTGTGCATATGCCTGTGCATATATTTGTGGTTGGCTGTACGACCAAGAATGCATGAGCCCAATAGAAATGACACTGTCTCCCCAATTTCTTTTGGCAGGTTTCCCATGTCTCTCTCACTCTCCATCAGCTCCATCACACACTACATCAGCTCCATCACACACTACACCAACTCCATCACACACTACACCAACTCCATCACACACTACATCAACTCCATCACACACTACACCATCTCCATCACACACTACATCAACTCCATCACACACTACACTAACTCCATCACACACTACACCAACTCCATCACACACCAAATCAACTCCATCACACACTACATCAACTCCATCAACTCCAACACACACTACACCAATTCCATCACACACTACACCAACTCCATCACACAACATCAACTCCATCACACACTACACCAACTCCATCACACACTAAACCAGCTCCATCAACTCCAACACACACTACACCAACTCCAACACACACTACACCAACTCCATCACACACTACACCAACTCCATCACACACTAAACCAGCTCCATCAACTCCAACACACACTACACCAACTCCAACACACACTACACCAACTCCATCACACACTACACCAACTCCATCACACACTAAACCAGCTCCATCAACTCCATCACACACTACACCAACTCCATCACACACTAAACCAGCTCCATCAACTCCATCACACACTACACCAACTCCAACACACACTACACCAACTCCATCACACACTACACCAACTCCATCACACAATACATCAGTTCATCACACACTCATTCCCTCAGCTCAGACACACTGTATACAAACCATCCACACCTACCAGAGCATTGTTCCGTCATCTTCCTGAGCCCAAAATCATCATCTCACAGCACATCCCCATTTTCCAACCTCCTAAAGCAGTACCCAACACAGTGGCTCCATCCCACAAAACCACCACATCTCCCACTAACTAAACCCCAACACTCACCTAATCCTACACTGGTATCTTGTGGCACTCCCCCATCCCCAACACAACAACTGATCAGATTGATAGCATAGACTATACGGGCTCCCGACCCAATCAGGAAAACACCATAAACGGAACCACCTCCTGATTGGTCAACATGAATCGAAGCACAGAATCTGCTTGCACGACCTCTCACACCTGACAAATTCAAGCCGATCGTGCCCACATGTCAAAAAACGTAAGCAAGTCAGATTGGCTTCGAATGGCATCTCACACCTAGCATATAGCGATGTTAACACCAAACGTTTTTCTTACGATTTGGTCCTGAAAATAACAATCAACCCGCAAGTCGTACAGCCTTAACAATACCCCAACACTCAGCTAATCCTACGCTGGTACCACGCAGCACTCCCCCAATCCCCAACACCCCCAAAACTGGAATCAGGCCACCGTGTGCAGAGAGCTAAGCAGGCCTGTTAGCCGGCAGCGGCTAACGATATCTTGATGGCCCTGCTCTATTGATCTCTTCCGGCTGCAAAATCAAAAACCAGGCTCGCTCAGAGCAGAGGGGAAAATAAAGACGTTCGAGGACAGCGGAACAGATTTCGGTCATGCCCGAGACAGAGCCCGTCTCTCAATCCCCTCCCTAATGAAAGGCAGGCCTCTGCAGAGCCCTACCAAGATGACACGCCGGGGGTTCTTTGCCGTTTTTCATCCTCGCTAGAGCAAAGACGCCAGTATGATGTCTTTTCTATATATACCCACTAGCCTTTCCATTAGCGCGTCGCTCAGTCTTACGCCAAGCTCAATTTCATCTCCTTGTCGCTTCCACCAACTGTCATTCCGGGCGATTTTTTTCCTCCGGTTCCCAAAACATCATCGCTCTTCCTTTCAAGTTATGGTCTGTACCATAACTTAAGTCTGTGTGGAATTCAGCCTGTGGAGCCCCCTGTGAATGTGACAGGTGGAGTGAACAATGGCCGTTCCTCTAATGAAACGACAGAACAGCAAACCAGGCCAGAAGGAAGAGAAACTGGCAGGGAAGGGCAGAAAAGGGTACATGGTCATCTGGGAGTCAGAAACAAAATGGAGGGCAACGTAGAGAAGGAGCTTTAACATCAGCCCGTCAACTCTAAAGGTTTGTCATCCGTTTGTCAAGTATGTGGGGTGACATTGGAGGTAAGAGCAGTCCCACCCTGGCTGTGTCGAAGTGTCCCTCAGCTAACCCCCAATTGCTCCGGAGCTGGTCGGTGCCTTGCATGGCAGCCAATCACTGTTGTTGTGTGAGCATGTGTATGAATGGTTGAATGAGAAGCATCAATTGTACAGCGCTTTGGATGGTGAAGGTGCGATATAAATGTCAACCGTTTAGGTATGTATGTGTATGTGTGCGCATGTGTGGGTGGCACTATGACAAGCATCCCAAACATTTTCCTCATTTTTATTTTGGTTCTTGTTACAACGATTGTTATAATTGTCCTCCCAATGGTCACATCTATTTTTGCCACTCTCCCCCTGTTGGAAATGAATCGGCTTGATGATGGACAGCTACACATGCCTGAAGAAAAGGCACACGGGATATTTCAGGGGATATTTACGAGGGCCACCTCAGAGGGCCCCATTTCTTTCATTCTATATTTTGCATTTTATATTTTATATTTTATATTTGAGTCATTTACAGATGCTTTAAATCCAAAGTGATTTGCAAGTTTCAAAGATGAGGTTTTGGCCCGCAGATTTTACACACATAACCACGTCCCTTGTTCCTATCTACAAATGTTTGTGTTTGTGTGTGTTATACTATGTGTATGTGTGTATGTGTGTGTTATAGTATGTGTATGTGTGCTTTATAGTCAGCCGTTTAGGTCAAAGCAGGTTGTAAATAAAGGCTCTATCCCTTTTCCGCAGTACTTGCTTCTAAAATGAAGGGATGAAAATTTAATGAGCAGATCTCCCCTCTTGCTTGGACTCTTGTTCCCTTTCTTCAATAAAGTATAAGTGCCAGTAAGATATTGATTTACTCATAAGTCATATGAGACCTCACAATGAGACTGGCAAAGGCAGAGACAGGAAGAAAGAAATGACAGACAGTGAGAGAGAAAGAGAGAAAGAGAGATTTGGGTGAAGGGGAAGTACAAGGCCATTTGAGACCGAATGGGAACCGCCGAGAGAGAGAGAGAGAGAAAGAAGATAATCGAAGGAAGGAGGCAGACAGGAAGAAGACTGGGCCAGGATTCGTACAGCACAGTCACAATCTGAGATAGACCCACGGAATAAAAGGGACGAGCAATCCCAGACAGAATGCAGAAGCCGGCATCCACGGTGACAGTATCATTTAAAGTAAATATGATGATGGGCTTTTTTGCATGTGAATAGCACACCTTCAATTTCTCTGCTTATGACTGGTGGGGACGGTCTGCATTGTGCTCGCTGCAAATGGACAGAGATGGCAGAGACAGAGAGCGTATTTAATACACAGCTCCGCCCGGGACAACACTCTGTAACACTACGTTCTGCGGGAGGAAAGTCATTTACCCACTGCATTCAGCCCGTCTGTGTGTGTGTGTGTGTGTACGTGTGTGTGAGAGAGAGAGTGCATTCAGTCTGTGTGTGTGTGTGTGCGTGTGTGTGTGAGAGAGAGAGTGTGTGAGTATGTGTGTGTGTGTGTGGGAGAGTTTGTGAGTGTGTGTGTGTGTGTGACAGAGAGTGTGTGTGTGTGAGTGTGTGTGTGAGAGAGAGTAAATGTGTTTGTGTGTGTGTGGGGGGGGGGGCTGGGGGGAGGTTCCGGTGTTTGTAACTCTTTAATTCTACCAATGCTTTTTTTTTGCATCTAAATGATACAAAAAGCAGGGGGTTGGGTGGGGGCAAAGGCGGAGGATCTTCAATTATGTAAACAAGTTCATTATCTTCTAATCAAAGGAAGAACACGATTACGCTGCTTACGGCAAAGTCTACGGCAACAGCCAGACAAAGAGCAGCAGTTTCACCGCCGTCAGACCCGAGGAAGGAAAGAGAGGGAGGGGAGAGAGGGAGAAAGAGAGAGAACGAGGAGAGGAGGTTGAGAGACGAGCGAGTGTGTGCAACCTCCTTTCTCGGGGTAAAAACGGCGTGAGACAGCAGATGCCCGGGGTCCCTAGGGCAAGGCCACTGGGGATGGGTGGTGGGAAGTCGGGCTGGTGAGGCAGTGTCTTTTTTTGGGTGCGAGCGGGGGAGGGAGAGAGATGCATGCTGGGGGGCAGACAGATGAACACACATCAAAGGAAGACAGCAAAAATGTATATCTCGCACGCTGCCTTGTCCCAGTAGCATTGGTGTCAGCGTAGAGATGGGATGTTGACACAAACTGCACCAAGCCTACGCCCTTGTTTTTTTTCCCATGGTGCACCAGGCCAAGTGATCACTTGCGGACTGTGATAAAACCGAGTCACTGAGTTTTCTGCATTCTGGTGGTTTGAATGGGAATCAACAGGATTTTGTCTGACCTTGTCACGAGTGAGCAATTTTTTCCACAAACTAATGAAATTGTGAAAATATAAAAGGCTTTTTGACCAGGGGTGCCCACATTTTTGCACATTACAGTAGGTTTGACATTTGTTAGGTACCTTGTCGGATTGAATGAGCATTTAATTTATTGCCGTCACACTTTTCTACATAACAATCAAATGGGGGTGCTCAATGGGTAGCTAGCTGGCTACCTTGCTTTCAAGCTAGCTCTTAAAATGATTATTTGGCTTAATGCCAATGTTCCACTTGAAAGTAAATGTAAATATTCATACACATGCCCAATCTCACATGCCCTTTACGTTCCCCAGTATCCTACACTCTTGCCGACACAGATCTTCCTTGGCTTCCATTATGCGTCACGTTTCTTTCCCTCTCCATTCTCCATTCAAGTTTTCACAGTCTCCCACGATGCACTGGGGCAAGTGTTCCACCTCTCGCATGGTACTTGGATTGAATGAGCATTTCATTTGTTCTTGCTGTCACACGTTTTTGCGTAACAATCAAACGCAACGGCTAGCTAGCAGGCATAGCTCTTAAAATTATGTATTGTTTGCTTAGTGACCATTTTCTGGGAAAGGTCTGCTAAATTAGCTCCTCTTGAAAAACACCACCGAGGAACTCTTCTTATGCTAAAAAGTAAAAAACGCTCCTATTAATATGGCACGAGGCGAGCTGAGGAGACGTTTAAAAGTGTGAGACTGCAGTATGGGCGGCAGCACTCCTCCTCTTCATCAGGGCAGCCCTGCTCTCTCAGGTGCAGAGGCCATGCTACACAGCAGCTCTCATTCACTCCCGCCCCTCCCTCAGCACAACAGCCGCCTCAGCGCTCCACCGACCGGCCAGAGGGGAGGGAGGGTGGGAAAAAGAGGAGCGGGGAGAAAGACAGAGGGAAAGGGTAAACGGAATGGAAATTGGAGAGTGAAAGTGGAGCAGGAAAACAAGACTAGGATTGCAGGAGATGGGAGGGGACTGGGAGAGAGTGAGGTATGAGACAGACAAAGGGATGAATGCAGACAGATGTTCCGGAAAGTTCTACCTCCCCGGGTCTAATACCTTTCCCCTGCAAGCATTCCGGCAATCTCTCCGCTGTCCCTTCTAACCAGCGTCAGCATGCCACAGCTTGTCCCAGCATGCACCACTGCGGAGACTGCTGCTCAGTACTCTGGAAACGGGCCTGTGCTTTCAGCTGGAAAGAGGCGGATCCTTTCAGCCTTCCCCTTTCTGCATTTGAAACACTTGCATAAATATATATTTTAAATATACGTTTACATGCGTGTATGCCATTCATATGTAATACAGGTTGTTGACCCAATGTTTTTTATCTAACATTTCCCCTCCTTTCCTACCTATGTGGAACTCAATCACATTCTTCCTGAATTCCTCAGCTATCCTTTCAGGAACTCTGAGCTGTCCTCTGAAGCTTGTGATGACAGCCTCCACTTCTCTCACTCAATTAGTGGTCTGCAATGGGTGTGGCTAAAGAGCGATGAAATACTGTAATCCCAGCCGAATGAAACTCTCCCTCCCCGGGTGATGCTAGATCCTGTTGTACATTAGTCCCAGATGACTGCACACCAGAGTATGCACTGGCTTGGTCTGGATTCAATAGCAGACTGTAGGGTCCCATTCACACACAGAAGCCCCTGCTAACCTAATGGCTGTGTGTGGAGTTGAAGGATTTTCCCCGAATTAGCCAGGAAATAATGATTTTCAGCCCTCATCTGGCTGCTACTACATGGCTTTATTCAGAACATTATTCCATACCATCAGCTGTCAGAGCTAATGTGCGCTTATGACATACTCAAGTGAAGAATCGGTAACACTAATCAGGGATGCACCATTAAAGGGCTCATTTTGCATCAGAGCACTGCAGATCTTTTCCTTTTGAAATACATAGTATTGTCAGATTAGCCTTTTCACTGGCTGATGTGTGGTGACCTCCTTACTGACATCCGCTAATCAGGGAAGAAACAGGAACAATCACATACCCAATTATCGTCTTCACTGTCTTACGGTTATGTGTACAGGGCACAGTGAAAACTGTGTGTGTGTGTGTGTGTGTGTGTCGTAGATGAAGTTGCTTCAAAAACAGAATGGTTTCTCTGTATCCATCAATCCTCCTTATTGGTATGACGTGTTGAGTTTGAGCATGCCCAGTGTCAGTTCATCCAATGGCCAGCAGGTCACCTTTTGACCCTGTCTGTACACAGCTTTTGCACATGATCCAAGGTTCTTCTTTTCTCCAGAAATGATCTGTTCCAGCATGCTTTAACGATGCCATATACACAGGCACGTCCCATCACATCATGGCAAGTGATGACCTCTCAACAAAAGCTTTCAACGTGTTCAATGGACCCTGAAACATCAAATGGCTGATTATAAAACCTGGTTCAAATTCAGACTTTAGAAATTCAACATGCATTACTTCTAATTGGTAACGGACAGTGGAAAGATACTCACACAAACACTTGTGTGCACGTACATTTTTTCTTGTGTGTACACACATACACAAACACAAACTCACACGTGCACTCTCACACCGACACGCACAAACAAAATCCCTCTCACACACACACACACACACACTTTCCTTTCCCATGCTCACGCACTTTGTTAACAAGAACTGGGCGTCAACTGACAGCAAAAATCTTTGACAAAAACAGCCATTTAACCAAACTGTCATTTTATTATACTGTATTCAGTCATGTCTGTGTACAGTATATCACCACAATGACCACAATAAAAAAAACACAAAAAAAAGTCAGTTTCTTCGAGTTAACGCACAGACACACACAACATCGAATGAAGCATTCTGTTATTACTCACACTAAAAATAGGAGTCCCTGAATTAGCTCGACTCGGTGCCACTGTGCTACCGTACAATTACACAGCAGAGGACTCTCGGCCGTGCCCCCACATAATTGCACTGTAATCTGCGATTTGTTATTAAACTGACACGGAGGACAGCGGTGCAGGTATTGTGCTGATATTCCGGGCTCATCCACCCCCACCGCTGACAGGTTTGGGGGTGGGGTAAATTACAGGGGCCTTGCGTATGCTCTCTTACTATCAGTTAAGAAGAAAAAAACGGTTAAATTCCGCTGCGCCGATGAGGTGTTTCGGTAGGGTTCTGTGACTCAAGGTCTGTTCTCCTCCAAAGGAACACAAAACGTTCATATTAACGTGGGCCTGTGAGCTAAATGTATTTTAGAAATAAAAATGTGACGTGTCTGACATGGAAACGCGAAAGGGGAGGGTGAGAAACGTCACTGTCGCGTGTCACGTGTTGCTGGGTGAGGATACGTCACAGTATCTGAGGGATGCGTTTGTTTTGTGGGTGGAGACTGGCGGATGATTGACGCGTGATCTGGGAGGAGCTCCAGATGAGCGACAGTCACCAGCTGCCTTTCCAGGATTAGACACCCACAGAACAGACTTCCCACAGCTCGCCTGAAACACTACACTTCCACTGTATCCAGATAATAATCATGAAGAGGTGCGGCCAAGGACAATCCGGCAGCAACGGGTGTCCTTTTGATGACTTTTTCATGAATGTTTATTCACTGTACTATAGCACCAGAAACCCTTGTTGCAAACACGAGTTCAGTTAGGGAATAAGGGTCCAGTTTCACAGACACAGATTAAACCTAGTCCCAGACTAAATTTAACTTTGAATGGAGATTATCCATACAAAACTCAATTAAACCCGGGACTAAATTTAATCTGTGTCTGTGAAACTGGCTGGGAGAGGATAGAAGAAGCACGGGAGCTTATGTTTCATCTTTGCTTTTCTCTGCTCGATTAGCAGGTCTATCTTTAAAAAATGATGGCCCATCTGCAGTTAGGCCCCACTTCATGAGGCACTAGTACCTCTTTAACATACGAGTTAAACATTCGTCATTGTCACAAAGAGATTGGCTTACAGGACGGAGCGCTGGTTGTTAAAGAGAGACGGAGCGTTAAGATTGGAGTCTTAACTCCGCGGCAGCCTTCCCGCAGACACATCGCACGTACAGAGAATTAACCGCAGATGGGCGATCCTTATTTAAATTGTTAGCCCTGTCAATCAAGAGCAGGATGTTCAAAAGCACGTTAACGAGCCAATTAGGACAGAGCTGCAGGCAGGTTGTCAGCTAGGCGCATCTCAGACTGGAGAGGCTGCAGGAGCCGGACCCGGAGAGAGAAGGACGGGTGATGTCACTGCTGTACCTGTCGCAGGTGAGGGGGGGTGAGCGCACTGTAAGCTCTCAGGGCGTGCGTTCAGCGGAGTGTGTGTCCCTGCAGAGCCTGTTGAGTGTGTGTGTGTAATGGCAGCCAGTAGCAGCTCACTGCAGAAGGGAGACCGACCGGAACAGAAGCAGCAGGCAGAGAACAGGCCACGCTGCAGTGTGTGTGTGTGTCAAAGAGAGAGTGCGTGTGTCTGTGTGCGCGCGTGTATGTATGTGTCAGAGAGAGTGTGTGTGTGTGTGTGTGTGTGTGTGTGTCAGAGAGAGAGAGTGTGTGTGTATGTGTGTGTCAGAGAGAGAGAGTGTGTGTGTATGTGTGTGTCAGAGTGTGTCTGTGCATGTCAGAGAGAGAGAGAGAGAGAGAGAGAGAGAGAGAGAGAGAGAGAGAGAGAGAGAGAGAGAGAGAGAGAGAGTGAGTGAGTGTGTGTGTGTGTGTGTGTGTGTGTCAGAGAGAGAGAGAAGAGGGTCCAAGTGTGTGTTTATTTGTGTTTCAGTGTCTGTATTAGGGTGTTTGTGTGGATATCTGTCTGGTGGAATCTGTGTTTGTGCGTGTGTGCGCATGTGGATTAATGACTGCATGCATCAGTGTATCTGTCTGTGGATGTGTCTTATATACATTACAACACAAAGTATCTGTGTGTCACCGTATCAGCGCATATCAGTAGGTGTATCAGTATCTGTGAGTCAGTGTGTAAAAGTGTATATCCACTGCTGTTTATATATCAGCACCTGTGTATGTCAGTGTGCGTGTGTGTGTGTGTGGGTGTGTGGGTGTGTACATCATTATGAGTGTTAGCGTGTCTCAGTGCCCGTCCTTTACACGTACATGGCTGTGTGTGTGTGTCATCGCTTCATGTTGCTAAGGCGGACGGTCTTCTCCTGCTCAAACTGTCTGAAGTCCACCCTTTCCAGAAAGTTCTTCCTCTCGATGTATCTGTAGGGAAAACAAACAAACACACATCAAACTTCCAGCGCGTTATCAGCACGCTGCATCGACGGTGCGGTTCCTTCCTGCCGCAGGGCGGGGTGCCCCTGTCTCTTTGTGAGGGGGGTGGGGTGTGTATGTGTGATTTGTCAGGACATTGTTACCGTACCGTGTCTGAAATGACCCTGAACCCTGGGGCTGCTCCAACGCACAAAATGCAAAAACAATATGTCCGCCACGGGCAATAGCGGTGGGAGAGTGACGCTTCACAAACCTTACAACCGGTGAGCTGCCAAGATCTGACACCGTGTTTACAGCGCAGTTAACCCGCCGTAAATATTCTGACCAATCGGCGGCGTGACCGTTTAGCGGGCGCCCAATCAAAAGTGAGTATCCATGCAGAACGGCGCAGAGAAATGTCATTCTTCACATCAAAATGGGCTTTTATTTTTTTCATGTTCATAAACTTGAAAAGGTGAGCGGGTATCTGAATCGCTTAGCAAGAAAAAGGTGCATATAATCGTGTTTAAAACACACAAATGGGTGCGAGTCTGAGAAAAAGCAAAGGAGGTTTCAGTGGATGGGAGCATCTGCTAACGAAACAGACCAACAAGCAAACAAGTAAATAAGATCATTTTAATCAGAGGCAGCGCACAGGCACTAATTAAATAGACAGAGCTAGCGGTAATTAAAGGCTATGTTTACATGCAAGGGAACAGTTACACTTCGACAGAGACAGACAGAGAGACAGACACAGAGAGACAGACAGACGGTCTCCCTTGGAAACCTGGACACAATCACACACCATGCGCACTGCCCCTGCACCACAGCTGAAGACGCCGGCCCGCTAAAGCGGGACAGAGAGAGGACAGTTCACAGAGGCTGCTGAACACACTGACCCCATTTTGTTCTTTCGGTTCTTAATATACCTCCCTCAACTCCTCCGTCTCTCTGCCCTCCCCCAAAGCTCTCTCTCCTTTCTTCTCTCCGTCTCCCCACTCAATCCCCTTTCTCATCACTCTCTCCACTCGCTCAATCCTTTCGGATTCAGGTCACACCGGTAGCCAGCTTGCAGACGGTATGAAATCATCCTCAAAACAAATCTCGCAATCAAATTTTAAGTGGTGATCATAAAGGGTCGTATAAAAGAAATGAATAGACGGCAACAGTCACACTCTCGCTCCCTCAGCGTACCTCGTGTCTAGCGCACGCAGACCCAAACTGCTTACTCCGAAAAACCGGCAGCCAGCCTGCGTAACCGGGGGCAGGACAAGGGAATCGGACATCCTGTCACTCACCCCCGCCCCTCCCCCCACCGATCTGACCCCCAGGCCCCCGGTGGCAGGCTAACGAAGCAGCAGTGGAACGTGCCTGGCTGGAGGGGCCGGCTGTTCCCTGTGCCCGACATGCAGAGGGAGGGTGGCTGTTCCATCAACTCCTCTCTGCGAAGGCAGAGTGCCTGTGATGTGAACTACACTCAGCAGGGGGAGGGTGGCTGTGATGTGAACTACACTCAGCAGGGGGAGGGTGGCTGTGATGTGAACTACACTCAGCAGGGGGAGGGTGGCGCTTCCATCATCTAAATTTAGAGATGGACAGTGGTCGCTCCCCGGGGCAAAAAGGGGGCTCTGGGTTGGCTGCACCCTCACCCCCATGGGAGCATCGACTCCCACATCCCCACCGCAGAGACACAGGACACAGTGGTAGAGAGAGGCAGTCCCTTGGCATGTCAGACACTATGCATTTTCAAAAACACTCTGCTTTTCCATTTTCTCTGATTTATTCCTCATCCGTTCACTGTAAATACGTGCCTACGGGAATGTGATATTTTACTCGCTTTTCGAAACCAGGTCGGTAGCCTATGCACTTTCTAACATCCTGGCCCATTTCTGCATTGCAGGGTTTCGCTGATGACACCAATGGCCTGGCGCTGAAGAGGTTAAGTGCGAGACTGTTGACTATGGCGGCGGTTAGACTAAGACGATGATGTCATGAGCAGGTTGCTCTGGGGACAGAACTACCCCCCAACATTGTGCCAACGGTTGGAGTGGAGCTGACGCACCGCACCACAGAAGGCCAAAACAAATCAGCCTCACGCAGGACCGCCAGAGCATGCTGGGAAACAAGAGGGAGAGGGAGACCTCACGCAGAGAGACTGCACACAAACAGGTGGACCAGTAGAGAAACCTGCGCACTGCACTGTGAGAGGAAAGGCCGCACATACCACACAGCTGCATTCTGGGCAAGGAAAGAGGTACCTCACGCTGAACAGAGGCATGCTGGGTAATTACAGGGCTCCAGGGCTGAGAGAGACCTGGTTTCGGTTGGAAGCTGGCCTCATTACGTTCACAGAGGAGGGCCTTTTTTAGGAGCTCCAGCCAAACAACCTGTAATTGTGGCTTCTAATTAGCAGCCCTTTGAGAAAGATCTGAAAGGCCAAGACCGGGACCAGAACCTTCCGGATCCCTGAAGGAGCCCAGCTGAAGGGCTCTAGAGCATGGACCGCCAATCAATCACGTGCAGACGAGTCACAGGGTTCTCAACTCCGGCCGAGAGAGCATATGTCACCATCCATCCACTGTTCTTATCTCCTTTCATTTTATTATGCTATCACTCCTGTTATCATGCCACCGGGAGATATCGTCCATCAATCATTGCCCCCCCCCCCTCAGACATGGACCGTCAGGCACTTGTGAGGCTGTCGTTCTAAAGCACACGCGATTGGATGGAGTGGGCGAGGCCGCTCGCTGTACGGGGGGTCCTGATTGAACATCCGCACCCCCGGCTTCTTCCTGGCCTACTTTCTGCGGCCTTCTGGTGACCAAGTCTCCAGACGGTGACACGCGCATGTTTTCCGTCGGGGAGGCAGGGCGGGGCTTGACCACGTCTCTCCTGGGCTTCCACGTCAATTAATCCTGCTTTCTTGACAAGCCCGGAGAGAGAAACTTCCGGAAAGGAAGGCAGATACTCCCCCTGGGAAGCTGAATGTCACTGCGGGACAATGAGCACATAGCATGACTAAAGCCAGCGTTAAAAGCTTGATAATATTGTTACTTGTCAGCTGACAATTTCTTCATTTTCTTTGAAATTACAAGTATTCTTGATTCCTTTTTTTAATGGAGCCAGATGTATGGACATGGAACTGGATGCGGCGGCTGAGAGTGCAAGAATGGAGCAATGTGATTGGACAAGGACGCTGAAAGTGTAAGAATGGAGCAATGTGATTGGACAAGGACGCTGAAAGTGCAAGAATGGAGCAATGTGATTGGACAAGGACGCTGAAAGTTCAAGGAGAAATGTAAATGGATGAGGCAATATGAGCACAGAGCAAGAGCAAAGACGAGGTGGATAAACTGCATCACATCTGGAACAGAGCTTCGAGGTGCTCTTTTCCAAGGCACCCCGGCTTGCGTGTTTACACAGCCGTGTCGTCATGGCAGGAGCACCTGCAGTGAACGTCCACATTTGAATAACTGCACTGTCACAGCCAGTCTTCAAACCCATCAGTGACCAGCGACCTCCTGACCCCCCTGGGTCCCAAAGGCGGGTTGAGGTCAGGTCTACGGTGAAGGTGGAAATTCACACCGAGGATCTGAACATAAACCGAGACACAGGAAACTGGCTAAATACCGAGAGGAGCTTTGTGTCCGATACGTGAAACTGAAGCAGGAACATCCCTGGAGTGCCAGAGGGTCAGAGTGAGCGTCTCCAGATCTCCCGATATCTGAGGCTTCTGAGACTACAGCTTGAGTGATGTACATAACATACTGTTCAAATAGCTATGCACTCAAATCAAAAACACTGACCACAGATGAAGCGATACACAGAACAGCAGCTGTGTAAAAATAGCGTTATCATCCCGATCCAACTTTTAAGGGGGTCAGGGAATAGTATTCAAGGTTTCGCCAAATAAGCTCAATTGGATTTTTTATTCCAGCTGGAAATTGTCCATTGTGTAACAGCCCTGTAGTGAAATAAAAATTGCGCTGTGCTAGAATAAAGATCGACTGATTGCTATTACTGTAACCCTAGGCTGTAGTTATCGTGATGTAAAAACCACTCAATGACGCAACATGATGATATCGAAACACTGGTACAAGAGTAGGATCTATCTAAGCACACGCACATGCATCTAAGCACACGCTCTGGTACACACATGCACACACACGTGCACACACACACACACACTCTGGTACACACGCACACACACACACACACACACTCTGGTACACACACACACACACACACACATGCACAGACACACCCACACACACGCACGCACACACACACACACACTCTGGTACACACGCACACACACACACACACACACACTCTGGTACACACACACACACACACACACATGCACACACACACACACACCCTCACACGCACAGACACACACGCACACACAAACACACAAACACACGCACACGCACAGACACACCCACACGCACAGACACACCCACACAAATACACACACACACGCATGCGCACACACACACACACACTCTGGCAGACACAAGCCTGTATTGAAGGCGCTGCAGCCAGCCTCAGGCGTGCAGGCCCCTCGCGTGCTGGCAGAAACAAAGGCCCCTTCAGCCGGTCTTTCAGTGACCTGCTCCCTCTCTCACGCGTGTCCCTCAGACCTACAGCCCACCGGGCCAGCAGAGTTTACCCACAATCCTATACCAAACAGCACCCATAATCCAGTACTAACGCAGACTACCCACAATCCTATACCAACCAGCACCCATAATCCAGTAACTAACACAGACTACCCACAATGACTACCACACACTATCCAGGTAAGAGGAAAAAATGAAACCAGGCCAGAATGTCAAACACACACAAAAAAAGTATTTGACCAGGTGCAACAGTACCTTCCTGGTACACTGCACACTCACCAGAGTCAATTCATCTTGTACAGTTTACAGCAAATCCATACAGGCACACAAAACAACAGACCGCCATTTACAGACAAAGAACATCAATCGCGGTCTGAAATAAACGAGGGGGAGAGCCATGTCAGTGGGGGCGGGGCGGGCGGGGGGACAAAACAAAAACAAAAAAAAACAAGTCAAGCGGCGCGTAGTTGTCATCCAAGTCCTGACGGACGCGTTACTGAGCGCAAACATTCCACTTGAAAAAGCTGACAAACCTAAACGACACGCAGTGTAAACAGGCGCTTGAGAAACGGCGGGGATATTCCCCGAAAACAGCCCTGGCAGGAGCGCGAGCCCAGGGCTGCAGCCTCCCGTAAAGAAAACATGGTGGCAGCCTCGTCACCAGATGGCACGGGCAGTTACGTTTCGTACATTTGGTTTGTTCTGCAAGGGGAGTCAATCGCATCTGAATTTACGAGCAGTAAATGCCCAATGACAACGCCGCGTGGCGTGATGGCAG
The DNA here is from genome assembly GCF_963514075.1 of Conger conger. Lineage (NCBI taxonomy): Eukaryota > Metazoa > Chordata > Actinopteri > Anguilliformes > Congridae > Conger > Conger conger. The sequence continues at coordinate 34,856,585 of NC_083765.1, read as the reverse complement.
AAGTCAGGGCTCAGAGGCAGAGAGCGTCAGACTATGGGATGGGGTTTGGCTGAAATAACGTGCAAAGTTACACGTCGAAAACAAGCAACGAAACCCTCAAAGACCTAATGCAAATGCACTTCCTGCAGCATGTAGAGCTCACATCGTGACACTGGCGAGGCACATCTGCGCTAGCAATTTCCCAAAAGTCTGATTTATCTGTGGGAGTGTTGTCATGCACCGGCCGAGCAGAATCAAAACACTGTTGCCACAGCAGATTCCAGTACTGCTACTGCACTGCTGAACTGGTGCATGACGAATTATTGGCAGAGGTGAAAAACGTTTCAAATATTGCACAGAAGCAAAAATAAATAAATACTTGTCTGTTCCATAAACCCCATTAATGCAGATGCAGCTTTTTCCATGAACACGTGACCACAAAGCACGGTCACAGAATGACAGAGGAGACTGTTAAACAGCTGACCATGATCTAATCACACTTTATAAGCCTTGCATTTAATTTATTAGTATTAGCCTTTCATTTTTCACTTTTTTTTTTTTCCAATTTCATGAGGACATTGCTGTCACTCATCGTCATTAGTGGAAATTGCGGATTATTGTGGAGGGACAGTGCTATCATTTGAAAACAAGAGGAAAAACTATCCAAGATAAACTGGTGTCCCTAATCCCAAAAACAATTTGCTCACAATCCAATACCAAACTGCACTCATATTCCAATAACTAACACAGGTACCTCAAAGATCCAATTCTTAAAAACTGTCAGAATTCTGACCGTAACCATAACAACACATAATTAACTAAATGTCACATAGTACCCAATCCAATCAATAACACCACTCACAATCAAATAAATAACACTACTCACAATCAAATAAATAACACTACTCACAATCCAAAAACTGATGCAGAGACATAACCCCATGTCTAACAGCCATACAGACTTAAATTCAAATTCTTAACACTTTCAATGTAACAACTGACATCAATCACAATTTTAATGACTAACACCACTCGCTCTCCAATAACTAACACAGGGTACTCTACCCAACACTTAACACCACTTCACAAATCCATTAACTAGCACAGACTACACTCAGTGCTACAGAATATGATTGATAGTCAATCAGCAAAGCCCAGGACAGCCAAGGAAGTCACAAATCTGGGCGCACACAAGGCTCTTTGGTGATTGTCCCCCGTGTCCTTACACTCTTAACAGGAAGTACTTCCCGAGAGGCGACCAGGGGGATTTCCGTCGACGGCCATAAATCCTCGGCAGTAAGCAACAGGCTCAAATCCTGAAGGCACACAGCACTCATAACACAGCTCATACTGTCCACAGAACACAGACATGAAAATAAAATGCCTTTTACAGACCACGGATGCTCTCCGTCCAAGAATGGACTCCTAACTCTGACAACCACAGATACTCTCGTTCTTAGACATGGTTACGGCACACCCGGCAATCTTTGCCTAACATTAGAGCGAGCGGAAAAAGGCATGCATGGATACAGACTCACATAAACACACACTTATACAGACTAAGAGGCTCAAAAAGGCTAAAAATGATTCTGAAGACGCAAAAGGATAATTTGCAATGATTGGAATGCATAAACATTCATTAGTCGTCTTTATTTAGTCACAAACATAAGGTGGTACATGACAAGCCATACCAGAAATGCTGGACATTGAGCACAGATGAACCAGAATAATTTGAATGCCCTTCCTGTCAGAACCTGTACTTAGTACAAGAAAGCATGGGACCTCATTATAATCCAACTAACGGGCAACCCTTCAAACCAAGCTGTACAAATACAGCTTAAATAAGAAGAGGGGGGAAAAACTGCTACATTAATGAAACTAGGGACTGCACTGCAAAGTAAAATGGTAGATTTGCAAAGTAAAAGAAATACTTAGTTACATGTTAGTTGAAAATATCTATAATTTGATTTTCAGGAATGCTCCCCATAAATCCAAAATCGTTGAACATTCAGGCTCGTGCTAGTTTTAGTAATGCGATTGTGTTAAATGAATTTTCGGAAAACACTTGGATATAATGGAAATAATACATTCTTAGCACTGAAGAACACGAAAAGGCAACTTATTAAAATGCTGAATTCACACTTTTCCTCAGTCGTTTCATCAATCTCTTTCCATCTCTCCGTCTTCTCCCTCTAACCTGTTCTACAGTCTCTCCTTCATCTCCACTCCCTCTCAAAACCTTTTCACACAGACACACAGGCACGCACACACACACACACACATATGCACAGACGCATGCACAGACACGCACACACACACACAGACACACACACACACACACACTCACACACATGCACAGACGCATGCACAAACACGCACACACACACACAGACACGCACACAGACACACACACACACACACACACGGAAGTCCTCTGTATTATGGCATCATGGCGAAGACAGGACAACGTGTAATTACCGCGTCTGACACAGCAGGGCTGCTGACGGACCTCCCCCTGAGGGGGCGGGATGGAGGTTCCTCTCAGCATGGGCGCTCTGTCGCGGGGTCCAAGAACCACGCTGAGCGATGATGCGATAAAAAACAAAACACACTTTCCTTCCCTCCAGCTCCTTCTCCACCTCCTCCCATCTATTATCACCCTCTGATATATCCACAACCCCCCTACCTGAGTGCACTCAGCCTTCACACTGTCAGTCTACCTGTGCAAATGCCAACCCCAACCCAAAACCCCTTCATTCACCTACAATCCCTACCCCCCAAAATGGCAATTCAGCACATCCTCTTTCTAAGAACGACCTCCTGTATCGCACCCCCCCACTCTCACTCTCAGACTGAGGTCATGTCCAGACTGATGGCTGCTGGTCTTCAGTGCAGAAGCCTGAGTGGATTAATTCTCCAAATAAGGTCGTGTCAGCCTGACAGAGGGCAGGTGTCAATCACGTCCAGGGAAGACCCGCCTCCCCGGTTCTGAGGTAGCCGTCATCGTGCTTGTGTTTATAAGAGCTGCCATCCAAACAGGGAGGGTGGTGAGAGGTCTCTTTCTTCATGAGGCCAAAACCACACCCCTTTTTAAGGTCATTCTAGCACAAATATAACACATCTCTCACTGCTAGGCCAAATGACATCACCGGGGTTGCCCCGCCCAGCCTGTTGACTCAGACCACTTCTCTAAAGCCCTGTTCTGATTAAACCTACAACAGCAGCGGAGATGAAATTGACCTAAAAATCTTCTGATCTCCTCATCTGCTTCAAAACAACAGCCGCACGTTCAATGTTTCCATAACAACAAGCCATGTGTCGGTTCAAGCAAATCCGTGTCGTCCATTAACTCCGGATTCAATCTGATCGACAGAAATCTACTGAATACTGAAGATCGCAACAAATGCTCCAAGCCCCAAAATTTGAAAAACTAAAACTTTTTCTCATCACCTAGGGACTGTTTGATCCAACTCGCCAAAACAGAAAACCACAACCCCTCCCCACCACCCGCCCCACAACCAGACCAACTGACACAACCCATACACTGGGAGAAGCAGTGGCAGAAAAAAAAAATCAGTTCCCTCAATAAAATCTTTGACCTCCAGGAGTTTGTACCTTTAAAGGGGAGAGCACATCCACTCAATCAGCCTCACGCAGAGGAACGGGGGGGTGAGGGGTGGGGGGGATAGTGCTGTAAAGCAGGGCAGCCCGGTAACGGCCCACACCATTACTCAGAGAAGAGAGGACCGATCAATTATTAATCGGCGCAGACGTAACCTTTGGGAAAGAAGAATAACACTGGGGGCTGCGGCTGACAGGCCTGTTAATCCTGCCTGCTCCGTCATCATGGACAACGAGAAGGACCCCTCCGGGGGTCAGCCTTTCCGCTTCTACCAGACACGCCCTTCTGATCGGGCAGCCCAGCGGACACCGCGCCCCGTGTTTCGGTTCTGATCGGGCAGCCCAGAGGACACCACACCCCGTGTTTCAGTTCTGCTGGATGCTGCATTACCAACAAGCAGCAGGATGGAGGCCACGCCCAGAGTTTCACTTCCTCTACAGTCAGGTTGAACTGTGATATGCTACTGTCTGTTTAAAACACACACACACACACGCACATACACATACACGTACACGTACACGTACACGTACACACACACATACACATTCTCATGGATGCTTAGACACGAACACACACACACACACACATATTGATGGACGCTTACAGATACACACACACGCACACGCACACGCATACGCACACGCACACGCACACGCACACGCACACGCACACGCACACGCACACACACACACACACACAGACTCACCCTTCTTTCCCTCGGTTGTGGGTTGCCAGCTCATCTACGATGCCCTCCTCGCTCTTATAGGTGTCCCAGTCCAGCTTGGACTTCTCCAGCGTGCTCATCTTCTGCTTCTTCCCCGAGAGCTGGCTGAGAACGCTGCCCATCCCCGCCGGCCTCTTCACACTGAGGGGGACACATAAAGGTGTTACACACATAGGGAACCACTCATACCACCCAGAGGGGACACATACAGGCGTTACACACACTGGGAATCACTCACAACACACTGAGGGGGGACAGATACAGGCGTTACACACACTGGGAACCACTCACAACACACTGAGGGGGGACAGATACAGGCGTTACACGCACTGGGAACCACTTACTCAAGTATGTAATTGTTTGGATAAAAATACTTTTCTACGCTTTACTGAGCTTGTATCTTGTGTATTGGAATCTATGCTCTCAAAAAGTGCAAACTCACTTGCTCAGTTGCACCAGACCAGATCAATCAAGCACAGAAACGTATTTGAATATAATATTACGCATTCGACCCAGGTTTGCTCTCACCAAACTGAGGGGGGGGATATAGGCTTTACACAGACTGGGTATGATTCATTTACACAACCAGGACAATGTGAACACACTTTAGCTGGACTTAACGTCAGAACTCCTACCTTTTCCTGCAGGGACATGAGTCATACAGGACATGAATCCTTCCATGGTTCACTAGAACCAGTGAAACTGCTGGACTGGACACTGTCTAATGGTAGACTCAATACACTCCACTCGCTAGTAGTAAGACCAGGAACAAACTGTTCACTATCTCAATGCCACGTCTCAGTGGAGAGTCTGTTCACATCTCTGCGTCAACCTAATCAGGCCCACACACGTACCGCTACAACAGAGACAAATCATAATGTGGGCACCGGAAACTGAACGAGGGAGCGAACGTCACCACTACCCACCAGAGAGTGGAGGGGAGAGACTGACCACCTTCCCCTTAGCACTGAACATTCACCCAGAGAGAGTGAGAGAGAGTGAGAGAATTTTAATTTCAAGGGAGGAGAGAGAGATAGAGAGAGAGAGAAAGAGCAGGAGGACAGGAGGGAAGGACAGAGAGAAAAAGAGAGAGCAAAAACAGGGGGAGAGGAGGAGCGAGTCAGAGAGCGATGAGCGGAGAGAGGAAACACAAGAGATAAAGTGATGGGAAGGGATGGAAACAAAAGAAATAACAAATGAGACATCCCTGACTCATTCCCCGAGCTTCACTAACACAGACTCGGATGTGTTAACGCCACTTCACGGTGAAATCACACCACACCACACACGGCCCCCGATCGAATGACTCGCGAATCTACAGACCTTCCCTCAGTCAGTCACCCATCAATCAATCCGTCCATCTTTATTTTTGGATAGCCTCATAGCCCCATGTACAAACAGAGCTGAACACATACAGTTCTTTGCAATGGACATGTTCCAGAAGGAATGTATTTTTTAATAACCTAAAAAACCCTCTAACTGATTAACCACACGGCTGAAGTAATCGTCGTCTGGACGGTGTTATTCCCAAATCCAGTGCGGTTAGCGGATTAACCGGTCTGACGGACCGCTGGACCGCAGCCCTGTCTGACAGGTAAGGTGACCGCGGAAGGTGGCACCGCCCCCTTGGCTGGCCCGATCCACGGTCTGAGCGCGCTCAGTCCTCCGGGCTTCTGCGAACACAGCAGTGGCCACAGAGGGAGTTCTGATACATAAAACACTCAGAAAACACAACAGAAGGGGTCTCGGGCGGGGGGTACGGAGGTAAAGACACTTGGGTGGAAAAAGAAGGATGAAGTCTGAGAAAGGATGTTCCAGATTTTTTTGTTCATTTTCATAATCCCTGCCAGGCTCTCTATATGACAGTTTAAAGTAGACAAAACCATTTTTATGTCCTTTAGGACAGACAGCGAATGTAGAGGCTAGCACCACAGGCACTGAGGCTGCACACATGTTAAATGATCTGTATCACCTAGGAGTCAAACATATCAGACTGACCCTTCACTCTGTGTGTGTGTGTGTGGGGGGGGGGGGGGTCATGCAGTTATAACCTAGGTCCAGTGAAGAGGAATAAGCAGTGATAACTGCAGAAATAGACAAACAAGGGACCAAATGGCTGAAAACGGGGGCTAAAGGGATGTTTTCAGCCTTCTCCATTTTCAGCTCACCAGCTGCCACTGGTGTAAAGGCAGTGTATGTCTAGACAGGTGTGTGTACAAACTGCATAAATGATAGACATACAGGTGTGTTTTTGTGGAGAAAAACCCCTCTCCTTTTACTCCCTCCCTCCCTCATCTCTCACATTCTCACTCTCAATTCCGAGTTTCAATGCGCTTTATTAGCATCACAAGTAGGCTATAGACTTCTGTTACCAAACATATGAAAAATCTACAAGGCATTGAAAATGTGAAAGCTCCTTAACGCACTCTCTCTCTCGTTCTCGCTCTCGTTCTCTCTCTGTGCAGAAACAAGCTGCCCAGATTGCAGAGTAATTGCCGGCTTGCTGGCAGTAATATGGCAGTGAGGAGAGAGCTCACTCAGACACTGATTAATTAGCCTGCAGGGAGACCAGAGTAAACGATCAATGAGAACCTCCACACCTTCACCTGCTTCAGCACACCTGGCCATAAAGACAGGCGAGAACCAACCAACAGGTGTGTGTGTGTATGTCTGTGTAGATGCTACCATGTGTCTATGTGTGTCTGTGTCTGTCTGTGTAGATGCTACCATGTGTCTATGTGTATGTGTGTGTGTCTGTCTGTGTACATGCTACTGTGTCTCTATGTGTATGTGTCTGTGTGTGTACATGCTACCATGTGTCTATGTGTGTGTCTGCCTGTGTACATGTTACTGTGTGTCTATGTCTCTGTGAGTCTGTGTATGTGTGTTTGTGTCAGTCTGTGTTTCTAAAACCATGTGTCTATGGTACAGTACGGGTGTTAGTGTCTGTCTGTGTATGAGCGCTTCTTGGTGTTGTGCGTGCTTCTGTGTGTATGTGCACGTCTTGGTTTTGTGTGTGCGTCTGTGTGCATGCGAGCATCTTGGTGTTGTGCGTGTGTCTGTGTGTATGGGTGTACATGCCTGTGTTCGAGAGAGAGGGAGAGCGAGAGAGGGAGAGAGGGAGGCACATTGGGCGTAACATCTCAATAATCCGAGGTGTAAATGTCACGTTACGCACATTAACTACGTAATAAAGGGACACGTTCCGCTTCAGTCGTCTGCAGAGCAGGATGAAGAAAGGCACGGGCTGGGTTCTTCTCCTCTGTGCTCAAAGGCAGGGCCGCTGCTTTGAAGGAGAAAGGCCGCGTCCCGGCAGGCGGAGCGGAGTGTCGGCGCGCCTCGGAGAGAAAGCGAGCGCAGCGGAGAGACGCGCTGTTTAACGGCCCGTTGTTTATCTGCCTCTCACTACGGCCTTCAAAACGGAGGAGCCCTTCTGTAGAATTCCGACTGTCAGTCTGGAGCCATGGCAATGGCCCCTGTCTCTCAACAGAAAAGGCGGGGCACAAAAGCCACAGACCGCCACCTTACACCAAGCCTCGCCCTACCTTGTACATGCCAACCTTACATATAAACATTAACGAGCTCAAAGGGCGTATTGTTGGCTAGCTCCGGAAAGGTGCCAGAGACAAGAAGGCTGTGGAGGATATCGTAGCCAGAAAATCACTATTTTATACCAGAGGAAAAGCTCAGAACTGCTCTCAATAGTTGACTGATGAGTAAGATTTTCCTGACCGTAGAATTATTCTTCAATTTGAAATAAGCTTGAAAATGCTGAAAAGGGAGGCTGGAGGAAAGAGGCGTGGTTCAGAGTGCCTACACAACACGCTAACAGGGCAGAGAGGGTTCACAGCATTGGTGTTCACTCACACACGCACACACACACATACATACACACACACACACACACACGCACGCACACACGCACACACGCACACACACACTCGCACTCACACACATCCACATGTGGCCGCAGGCTGAGCACGCTGCAAACCCGCTCGATTTCACGCAGCTTTCTCCCAGCTGTCCGGCTGTCCGGGGGCACGGCCAATCGGCTGCCTCCGCCGAGCATGGTTCCCACGGTACCCAGATACCGGCCAGACTAAACATGAAAACAGCAGAGAGAGCGTGAGCACTGCACACCATTTCCAAAACACAGCGCCAGGAATCTCTCTCTCACACTCACATTCACACAGTGCGTGCAGTACCAGAGAGAGCAGTACCCACGCACTCCTCAAAATTCAACACAAAGGCTTCTTCAGGTTATGGAAACTAGCACAGGCATAGAAAGAGTAGCTAACGCTTCAACAGAATGAACATGTATTCAACAAAACTTGTCATCACAAACACACAACAGTGTAAGGCCCTGGAAAAGACTTATCTCATCCGGTGTGGGTCACATGACACAGCCTGCCAGAATCACAGAAATACACAGAAACAGCACACTCTCCCCACAGCCCTCAAAACCTGTGTGTATGATGTAAAGACTAAAGAGCAAGGACACACACACACGTGCACACAGCACACCCACAGTGCTGGCACGCGCAACACCTCAAACCTGCTCCGACGGGAAATCAATGGATGCTTAAGAGCTCGCTGATAGTCAATCCAGACAACAACCTTGAAGCAGAGAGCTAAAGCACACACAGCCTGGGCAGGTAGCCAGGCCGGAGGGGCCTGCTCTGGGGCGAGCTGGTAAACCGCAGTCGAGGCTGTTGAGGCCTGTTCTGGGACTAATCGGTAAGCTCCACTCCAGGCCTGTCTTTGGGCCAAGGGATTGGGGACATGGGGTAGAAAAAGGGGGATACGGACCTCCACACACCTGTGGAGGCTAAAGATTTATGCAAGAGGGAAGGAGGTGGGGGAGGGGGGAACTAATGTTTGGCTGCATGCCTAGTTCCAACAGTCCGGACGCCGTAATAGGAGAGGAAGGAGAGACGGAGGGGGAGAGAGAGAGAGAGAGAGAGAGAGAGGTGGATAGGGCGACAAGTACATATCCCTGTTACATTACCCCCTGCAGACTCTAATATACAGGAAGTACAGACACACACCCACTTCCTGTTTCCCAATCAGGTGGCCCCGGACTGTCTGCCCGCCACCAAAGAGCTCTGATTCAGCACTTGGGCTTCCCCCCAAGGGGCTGATGG